>NC_081551.1:11438804-11517067 GCF_901000735.1 Corylus avellana | reverse complement strand
ATATGTGATGCATCGGATTATGCCGTTGGAGTTGTTTTGGGGCAGCGTGTTGATAGACTCCCCCATGTCATTACTATGCGAGCAGGACTCTAAACGATGCACAACTCAATTACTCCACCACGGAGAAGAAGTTGTTGGCAGTCGTTTTTGTGCTAGACAAGTTTAGATCCTATTTGTTAGGATCTAAAGTCATCATCTTTTCAGATCACGTACCATTGAAGTATCTTTCTTCCAAAAAAGATGCTAAATCCCGTTTGATCCGAATGGATTTTGCTACTTCAGGAGTTCGACATAGAAATTCAGGACAAGAAGGGTTCCGAAAATGTGGAGGCGAATCATTTGTCTAGATTGACTGTGGATTACACTGAGGACGCCAGCCCCATTTCGGAGACTTTCCCTGATGAGTAATTGATACACATTGCTCATGATCCCGCACCATGGTTTACTGACATAGTGAACTATCTCATCACCGGCCAACTACTTCAGTAGTGGGGGCAACAAGATAGGTCCAGATTTTTGTCCATGGTGAAGCACTTTTTCTGGGATGATCCTTACCTGTTCAAGTATTGTTCCGATCAAATCATTAGAAGGTGTATACCTGAGCATGACCAATCCAATGTCATCTCCTTTTGTCATGATCATGCTTGTAGAGGCCATTTCAGTGCTAAGAAGACTGCTGCCAAGATTTTGCAGTGTAGATTCTATTGGCCTACCCCTTTCAGAGACGCCCATGCTTATTGTACATCTTGTGAGTGTTGTCAAAAACTAAGGAGTATCTCTAGAAGGAATATGATGCCCCTCAGCCCCATTTTGATTGTTGAGATTTTTGACGTATAGAGCATCGATTTCATGGGACCTTTCCCAAACTCCTTTGGCTATCTGTACATCTTGGTTGCTGTGGACTATATGTCCAAATGGGTGGAGGCGGTTTCATTCAAGACCAATGACCACAGAGTTGTGGTCTAGTTTTTTAGAGACACTATCTTTGCTCGTTTTGGTACACCTCGAGCAATTATAAGTGATGGAGGTAAGCATTTATGCAATCAGATTTTTGAGCAGTTGATGAAGAAGTATTTCATCACATATAAGGTTGCCACCCTGTATCACCCATAGACGAGTGGATAGGTTGAAGTTTCCAATCGAGAGATCAAGCATATTTTGAAAAAGACGGTAAACCCCAATAGAAAAGATTGGTCTCTGCGATTGAGTGGTGCACTTTGGGCATATAAGACAACTTTCATGACCTCGATTGGGATGTCACCCTATCAGCTTGTGTATGGGAAGGCATGTCACCTTCCCGTGGAGTTGAAGCATAGAGCATATTGAGCCATCAAGCAGCTGAACTTCAATCTTTTGGAGGCTGGCTCACAAAGAAGGCTCCAACTCAATGAATTAGAGGAGCTGAGGAATGATGTTTATGATTCTGCGCAGTTGTACAAGGCATAGATGAAAAAGGCTCATGACCAGAGCATTTTGAGATGATCTTTTCAGCCTGGTGAGAAAGTCCTTTATAATTCATGGCTGCATCTTTTCCCAGGCAAGTTAAAATCTCGATGGACAGGCCCATTTATCATTCGATCAGTTTTTCCTCATGGGGACATCGAGATTGAAGATCCAAAGAATGGTAACACCTTCAAGGTGAATGGACAGAGATTAAAACCATTCTTGGAGTTGAGGAGTAAGGATATCGAGACGACATTGTTGGAGGATCCGAGTTATTCTGAGTGATTGTCGTCTTTTGTGGGGAGTCTGGCTGAAGACTTAAAACTTAGCGCTTGTGGGAGGCAACCCTCATTCTTTCCTTTACCATTTTATCTTGTTTATTTGTTGCTGTTGTGTTTTTCAGGGCAAGTGTTTGCCATTCAAGTTTGGGGGAGCATTCTCCTACGTTACACCAGACTTGCACTGCTCATTTGGTATTGTATCTCTATACCCATTGGGGACAATGTGTCATTTTAGTTTAGGGGTGGGGTAGACATTTCTTTGTCTTTTTCCTTGATTATCCTTGTTGTTTTCTTTAAAAACAAAAAACAAAAATTTGCTATGTTATTGATTAAGCAAGGGTAACACCTATTCTGTGGTTTGTATGTCATTGGTCTGTTTAGCATTTTGAACACAACATGTCATTAGGAGTCTAAGTCTTTTGCCTCATTATTGGATTAGAGAGATTTCACATGTTTGACTTTATCACCACGAGCACATTAGCATAGAATCTGTGAGGTATAAGATTTGACTTGATTATGGTGTATCTTGAGATTTGTAGGATGAAGTGTGATGAAACCTTGGCTTGAAAAAAAAAAAAAAAAAAATCAGTTTGAGCTTCTCATTGAGTAACCAAACATCATGCTTCACTAAGCATTGAGTGTTCACGTAAAAAGATAAGAAATCTAACTTGGTTGGTTGTATGGCTAGTTTGGCTTCGTAACCTAGTTGACTTGAGTAATTAAGCCCTTAGGGATATTTCTACATCTAGTGCCCTAAAACCATTTGGTTTGGGAGTCTCTAGCCCAACACTAGTTACATAGGTCAAAAAGAAAACCTAAGGAAGCTAAGCATTGCACAGCCTACACATAAAAAATAAATAAATAAATAAATTGCATGTTTTAAAGCCTTGGTTGTTTCATATGAGCGAATTCCTATCACTTTTAAGGTACACCCAAGTTTGAGAATAAATTGAAGCCTCATGATTATATGTTAGTCTCACATTGCACTTATTGGAACATGTGTTGTTTCAAGTTTCTATCTTTGAGTTGAATGATTTGTGGTTGTCTTGATGATGTGATTGTGGTGTTCACTGTGATAAACCTACTCAGGATGTAAAAAACCATGTGTTTGTGTGGAAGTCCTTGTTTGTCAAATAACATAGTGCATACATGTTTGTGGGCATCATTACTGTTAAACCCTCATGAGACTTCACTCGACCTCTAGCGATGCCTAAGGGTTTAAAAGGCTTGTTGCATATGCTAAATGCAATCGTTTCTCCCACGACAGGGGACTTATGTTTCTTGTTTTCATTTTGTTTTGCTAAGGGACTAGCAAAATGTAAGTTTGGGGTATTTGATGAGTGCCAAATATTGTATATTTGGGCCCCTTAACTTATGTTTGTTAAGCTCTTAGCTGTGTTATTTTCTGATTTTTTTTGTTAGTTTTGGTGTGTTGCAGGTCATTAAGAGAAAACTACGGTTTGAGGGTGGAAATAAGCAAAGGAATTGAAGATCTCTGGAAGTGCAATCGAGCACACAGAGCGACGATCGAGCGCATTTGTGCTCGAGCCCATGCATGGAATGCTCGAGCGCACGACCATGTCAACCCTAGCACACATCACTTAACTACTGCGCTGCAGCAGCCCTGAAGAGCCGAGTGCGCTCGAGCGCACCGTGGGTGCGATCGAGCGCACTCACGTTGACCTAGCAGCTTCGAACCCTAGTTTTTTTTATTATTTACAACTTTTTCTCTTGTAACCACACATTGGGAGGCACCGTTTTAAGCAAAAATATGACGTATTGTCGTTTTGGAGCTTTTGCTTCGTTTTCCATTGTAAGTTTTATTTTTCTCATGATGTCAATTCAATTGTTTATTGATTTTGTTATCATGAGAGGCTAAAACCTTCGACTAAGGTTGAAGATGAAGCCTCGTCATTGATAACCATACATGTTCTTGTCGTTTTATATATACAATGAGACTATTTTATGAAAGTGTTGTTCAAAAGTCAATTCAATTGTTTGATTAAGTTCACTTGATTGGATGTTGGTATTTTACTCATGCTTAGTTTAATATTCGTTGTGTTTTGTCCGGGGGTACATCGAATGATTGGATTGAGACTAATATCCATTGTGATCTACAGATACAACGGATGATTTGATCTCAATTAAATATTCGTTGTGATTCTTTTAACAGATGGATTCATCGAATGATTTAATTTGCGTGTTTACAATTTTTGAACAATGTATAATTTTTTTGGGTTAACTATTGCATGCATAAAATGCAAGAAATGTTGTTTGATTTGGCGAGGTGGATTCGGAAACCTTAGTAATTTTCCATTACTTGTTTTCAAATTTTTAGTTTAGTTTATGTTTTTTTTTTTTTTTTGCACGACATAAATACGAAAATTGGAACTAGGTTAAGATAAAATTGGGTTAAACTAGAAAATTGATTTTTGCAAACACGTCTCCCTGTGGATTCTACCTCGCACTTGCACACACTTTACTACACACAACTCATGCGCTTGCGAGTACAATTAAATTTGTACATCAAGTGTATACTAAGTTGTTCATTAAGTAAGCACAATTCAATGAAAATCAACAAACACATAAGGCCTTGGGCATGGGTGTATACTCTCGGTTCCCTATGTTGATTACCCCAAGAACCCGAAAAAATATCTTTTGTTATTCTATTAAGCCCAGTACTTGGTCATCCAAATTGAAATTGACTTAAATAAATAATCTATACCACATGCATATGTTGGCCAAAGACATTCATATGAGGAATTCAATAAAGCAGGGAATAATCAAGTTAAGCACCACAATATGATTATCACAAAGGCGCTAATATTGAAATATTAAAGAGACATAGTTAGGGCTTAAATCTAGCCCTACTAAAGTATTTAGTTACACATAAGTTTGATGCTAATCATCTTCATAAGAAAATAAAAAGGAAAAGAATAAACCCAAAAAACGCTTCCTTGAAGAGCCGTCAATCCTTCTCCTAGAGCTTCCTCTGAAATTGTCTCTAAAGTTCTATATTAAATTGTGAGGCTTAGAAGTCTATTTATAGGCTTAGGAAAACCCTAAATTTCCTAAGAATCCCAGAAAAATCGAACTTCAATCTCCTAGTCAAATTAGGAAGCAATCCAAGTACAAATCGAAATAGGATTCGTTCATATTTGCATTATTATATTGCAGGATGGTTTTGGCATAGCAAACGTCTGAATTAGGAAAATTATATTTCACAATGATTTGTAGTAATTTGAGTACTTTCTAATTCCGCTAGAATCACCTTAATCTGATACATGAGCAGAAAGTTATGATCAAAATACTGAGACATGTGCAGAATCCAAATTTGAATCCAATCCGATTTTAACTCCAATTAGAGAAATTCCGATTTAATCATTTCCTTAATTTGATTAAACTTAACCATATCATATAGGTCCTCTATTAAGATTGGTTAAGCTTAAACATATCTTCTAGGTCTTCTCAAAGTGTGCTTTAATCCAGAAACTTTTCAGAAACGCTTCCTTTTCTTCAATATCCTCAAAACTTATAGAAAACACAAAAACAAAACAAAACATCACAAACTAACAAAACTAAGAGCTTAAAATATGTGAATTAAGGCGTTAAAATATGTATATTTTAGAACATATCAGAGCGCTACTGCGCTCGAGCCTAGGCGTAGCGCTTGAGCCTAGTCTGCATGTGCTCGATCTCCACCTCCAGATTTTCCCAAAAATGCCCTTTAATTCCAAAATTTCCAGAAATGCTTTATGTTCTTCAAAAACCTATAAAAAAACATAAAACACAAAAAGGAAACAAAACATCACAAAATAACAAAACTAAAGGGTTAACATATGTAAATTAAGGGGATAAAATATGTATATTTTAGCACTTATCAGAGAACAAGTTATCGGAAAGATCCACCATTGTTAACGTGGGTATACGTGTTAACAACGAGGGAAACACACCGTGTATCTGGTTTTGTTTAAGATCTAGAACCTGAAGCACACTAAAACACGCTGCTATCTCTTGGTTAACTATATTCGTGAACCCATTAAACCCTAGCTGGACAATCTGAAGCGACAGCGCATAGACCAAGATGTTGTAGAGCATCGAGGAGGGGACCGAATCAGAGAGGTTGTTCTGTGAGAGCAAGAGCATCTGAAGATTAGGTAGAGCCCCGAGCACCACCGGAACCACGCCGCCGAGGGAATTGTTCCTTCCAAGAGGTTGTGATCAAACCAGAGGTACTGAAGCTCTTGGAGGGTATAACGGGTAATTCAGGGGTAAAAAACACAAGCAGGTCATGTGTTTACGTTTTTGTTTGAGGTTAACGATTCAAATTGATAGATGGGTCCAAATTGAGACCAATTGAAAGTTTAGGGGTTCAAAGTGAGAGATTTTCTACCGCAGCCAACTGATTGGTTGATCCCCCACTGAGGTTTACTTCATACATGCCCTTGCTTTTGATTCCTCTTCTTCCACTTGAACAGAATTGCTGTGAATGCTCACTTAATGTCTCAAAAAGTTCCACAGCTTCCTCACTACTCTTCTCCATAAGTGTTCCTCCACAAGCTGAATCAACCATCCCTTTGTTAGTATCATCTAATCCTTCACAAAACATTTGTACCTGCTCATCTTGAGGGATGTTGTGGTGTGGGCACTTTAGAAGTAAGGAATTGAAGTGGTCCTAGGCCTCAAAGAACAAATCTCTGTCTCGTTGTTGGAACAATTGAAGTTCCCTTTTAAGTTGCTTTGTCTTCTGGGCTGGGAAAAATCTCTTCAGAAACTTGGTGGTCAATTCTTCCCAAGTATGAATGGACTCTGCAGGCAAGGAATTGTCCACAGTTTAGCATTATTTTTCAAGGAAAAAGGAAAGAGGACTAACCTGAGTCTTTTTGGAGTTAGGCCTTAAACATGCTGCAACTTGCGTAAGTCAAAGAATTCCTTAAGATGCAAGTTGGGATCCTCAGTAGCTGTGCCTCTGAAATAATTCAATGCATTTAGGATTTGGGGAGAGATATAATAGCTGCCATCCACCTCTAGTTGATATGCTATGCAAGAGGGTTGATGGAGGGTTGTTGGCACATATGCCTACTTCATTGGTCTCCTCACCCGTGGTGGATTTGCTTCTAATGGTCTTGGCCCTATTGGATTTTCTTGCAAATTTTCCATTTCAACTTCTTCTTATTCTTTGTCTCTAGGTCGTTGTCGAATTGTCCGCTCAATTTCAAGATCAAGTGGAAGAACGGTTGAGGCTTGAGATCGACGACCTTGCATGAAATGGATTACTTCTTCAGCTAGGTAGCTTCAGTACTGCCTGGTCTAGATGCTCCCTGGAACTGCGCTCGATCGCAAGTTGGTGCGTTCAATCGTAGTGTGCTCAATCGCACTTGGCTGACGATTGATCGCACTCACAGAATGCCAATCCGCAACCTGAAATAGAAAATAGAAAAGTTAGGGAAAACAAGAAATTCTTTTTTTGATTTTTGCTAACACTAAATTAGAAATTGAAAATTAAAATAACAAAACTAAAAGAAAATAATTTTTAAACAAAATTCACCGCAATCCCCGACAACGGCGCCAAAAACTTGTTGTGCAAAAATCTACCTAAATTAATAGGTGAATAATTGTACGTTTTACCTGCAAGTGCACAAGGTCAACATAGTAGTATATGGTGTAAGTACATGATCATTCCCACGAGGATTGCTAAATTTATGTTTAAAAATAGATTCCTTAAGCAAAAGCAAAACAAAAATTGATTGTTGAAGTGATGATAATAAAGGGTAGGGCTTTGATATCCACCACTAATTATATTTAGCTAATATAACAATATGTCAATGCTTTGATCAAGTTATGCATATCTAATGTTTGTCAACCTTAGGGCATGGCGTATACTCCTAAGGCTATAGATTTCCCTAAGCAACAAGTTAGGCATGGCGTATACTCTAACTCTTTTCATTCCTAAGGGATTTAGCATAATTTATACCAAGTTGTTCCTTAGGAAGGCATATGTTCTATGGAAATCGACAAACACATGAGGCCTAGGGCATGGCATATACTCTCGGTTCCCCATGTTGATTAACCCAAGTACCCGATGTGGATTTCTTTTGTTACTTATGTTAAACCCATGACTCGGCCATCCAAATTGATTTAACTAACTAATCCATACCACATGCATATGTTGATTAGGCACACACATATGAGGAATTCATGCAAGCAAGTATTAATCAAGTTAAATAGCACAACAAGATCATCACAAAGGCGCCAATATTGAAATATTAACAAAACATAACTAGGGCTTCAATCAAGTCCTACTAATTAAATTAGCTACACATAAAGTTGATGTTAAACATCTTCATAAAATAAAATAAAATAAAATAAAAGAATAAACCCGGGACTTGAACTTGAAGAGCTCCTATTCTTCTCCTTCCAAAGTCTCTCTATTCTAGAGGCTTAAGGGTCTATTTATAGGCTTTAGAAGTCCTAGACAAAGTAGTAAACCTAGGGATTTCATAGGGTTTTAAGACCTATTACAAATTGGAGTTGGAAAACCCTAATATGGAAATAATGTGAATTCAGCCGCCACTTGATAAGTCTCCTACGCACGGGTGCGTTCGATTGCAACCCGTGGGCGCTCGATCGTAGGTCTGCGATCGTTCCTTCTTTTGGCATGCGCTCGATCGCTCCTGGCCTGTTCGATATTGTGTCCTCTCGGGTATTGCGCTCGATCGCAGGTACCCTACGATTGATCGTAGTACCAGGGAGCTTCAATTGTCTTCATTTCCTCTTTTGAGCTCAAATCACCTAGTTTTACTTCTTTTTCTTCCAAAAGCCTGTAAAAGTATGAAAAACACAAAAATGAATTAAAATGGCCTAATTAATTAAAACCAAAGGATTAAAACATGCAAGTTAAGGGCTAAAAATATGAATATTTTAGCACTTATCATTATTTGAGTATGGTTAGCAGTGGATTTCAAAACCCTAATCCTTTTTAATATTTCTTTTATTTTATTTCTTTATTTTAATTCAATCTGTGACAATTGTTTTAAACTCATTAATTAAATAGGAAATTACATTCTAAGAATAATTTACCAATCCTCGTGGGAATGATTTCGTATTTGCCTACCATACTATTGTCTGATCTTTTGCACTTGCGAGTAAAACGTACCAAGTATTCGCGTATTAATTTAGGAGGGTATTCGGCACAACAAGTTTTTGGTGTCATTGCCGGAGATTGCGTTAAAGTATGTCTAGAAATTTTTTCCTTTAGTTTGATTTTATTTTTATTTTAACTTTGTTTATTTTACTTGCTTTGTTTCTTTTTTTTTTTTTTAATTCTGTAATTTTTTTTAATTTTTTATTTTATTTTGTGTTTATAATTTTTCTTTGTTTCTATCCGCAAGCCTATTCTATTTTACGGTAGTGCGATCGAGCACACCACTGCCAGACAGCAGTACTGATGCTGCTGTAGCCATTGTTCTATTTTCATCCGCAGTAGTGCGATCGAGCGCATGTCCTTAGCAATCGAGCGCACCACTGCCAAACTATTTCTATTTTGTGGCAACGAGACCAAGCACCCAATCAGAGGAAGCGAACGCACCACTGCGATCGACTGTAAGTCCTCAGCGATCAAGCGCACTTCTAGCTAGCAGTGCTAAAGCTACTGTAAATTCCAAATCTGATTGGTTTCTTTTTCTCACAAGATCGTTGATCTCAAAATTTAGCCACCATTCCATGCAATGCCTGCCCTATGCACTTGAGCCCTCCATTAGGCCAGGATACATGATCTCGTTCCTGGTGTTATTATCTCCATTGTGTAAGAAATTTCATTTAAAGTATGTCCCTTATGTCACGTATATTATTGTAATTATAAAATATATATAATTATGGTGTTCAGCGATTTATTCCAATTAAAGCTTATTCTATGAAATCAAATATTCTGAATTAAATTGTCGATTTAATTCTTGTGGAACAAGTATTTGATTTCATTTTGTGGAATCAATTAGCTGTATTGATTATTTATTTGATTTTTATTCCTTAATGGGAGGAATAATTAAAGTAATAGCTCTAATTGAGGGTCCCTGGCCTCTATAAATAAGGCTTGTGTATTCCATCAATTGGCATTCACTGGTAGGCATAGGTCAGAAGAACCTCTCAATAATTTTTAGTTTTTCAAATTTTATTGCTGTGAAGCTGTTCTTTAATTGACTTGAGCAAAGCATGGCTAGAGGTATTCATATAATTATTCATTCCACTGCTAATTTTATTGTGAATTAGCATTTAATTATATATTGAATTCTTATATGTGGTATCAGAGCCTTCTCTAGGCTATATTTGCTCAGTCTAGCATTATTATATGTCTAATTGGGTGCCGCTGGAGCACTAGTAAGTAAAGTAACCGTGAGCTACGCTGAAGCATTGAGAAAGATAATTTGGAGTTTCTTTGCAACTCTGAAGTAATGCTTGTTGACGGGACCTAGAAGGCATGCTGCCGGACCAAAGGAGTTTTGTGAACCAGGAAGACTTCCTCCGATTGATATCAAACATTGTTCAAAAAATTCCCCAGGCTTCTCATTTTTATAATGGTTTATACCCATGGCTATACTTTCCCAATCGAGTTTGGTACCCCGAGCCAACGACGTGCACCTTGGTAGCCGAATTAGTGGCCATGGCGTCACGGTTTCCCCTGCCATCAACGGCCTTCTGCCGCATGCAGTGAGGAGCTGCCCATCACGGGCCGCCCATGAAGAACAATACTGGGCAGACGTTTTGGGCCTGGCATTCGTAAGGATGCCGCTCCAGGCTGAGAACACTGATATCCACCGTTTGCTTGCGTAAGGATGTGCCGGGATGGCGGCTCTTCACTGAGTTCGCCTATAAAGGTTGACAACAGTAGCCCTACACAGGCTGCCTGTCGTCTGGCCGGTTCACCGGCCCTTGGTGGCCGACGCATGAGGAATGGCGGCGACAAGCATGAGGAAGAAGAAGACAGGGGCGACAGCTAGAGGTTCTAATTTTGGGTTTTTTCCGAGTCAAAACTTAATGATATCCGGGTAGGGTTTCTAACCCATTAGGAACCGGGTCAAGTGTTTTTTGGGCCACTGGGTATGGGTTTATTTAACCCAAGCCCAATTCAGATAAAAAAAAAAAAACACAAAACACAAAACAAAACAAAAACCAATTGTGTTTATTAAGTGGGCTAACCGGATTGGGCCAACCCAATACAAAAACCAAAAAAAAAAAAACAATTGACCCAATAAGGAAGCCCAACCTGATAACCCATTCAGTTTAAAAATTAAAAATTAAAAAAGAAAAAATTAAAATTAAATTTTTTTTTAAAAAAAAAAGTAGGTAAGGTGATTTGGGCTCATGTGGGTCTAGAACTTGGGTTCTTAAAGGCTCATGTGGGTCTAGAACTTGGGTTCTTAAAGTATACAGGCCTTAAGGTTACTTTCAAGACCATTAGGCTATGCAGTTTATTATGTTTTAGTATTACATTTTTATCTATCTTATGATTTAAATTGTTCGGTATTAAATTATTGTTTCTTTAATACATGAACTTAAGGACATATTTATTCTTTTAATTGTTTAAATATATATTGTTTGATGCTTAGACCTAAGAATAATTAACTAAGCCACATATATTGGTAAATGTTTATGGTACTATCCAAAATTGTAATCGAAAAGCTCTGGCAAAGCAAGTCTAGGGACTTAAGTATGCCGTTGTACGCCCCCTCACTTACCTGGGACACTGTCTTCTTGTACTTTGGAAAAATATTGTTTATCCACTGACATGTTGGTTTTGTCTTTTATTCTTGGGAACTTTAGTTTTGGCATCCATATAGTTATTGGATGTTAATGAAGTTGTGATTATCACAATAATTTTGGGAAAGCCACAGCATATCGATTTTGTAATGATAATTGCATCAAGATCATATATGTGAACTTCATAAAGAAATTTAACATCATGTTGTAATTAATTCATAAATTTAATTACTAATCCCCACAGGGACGTTATTATTTTTATGACTTAATTAAAATAAGATAATAAATTTAACTTTAAAAATAAAATTTCTCTTAGGCCCACAGGTACAGAGAATTTTATTTATTAATGTTAAATTTATTAGTTCTATTAAAGAGTAAATTTCATGTGTGATGCAACCTTTGCCCATAGGTAGGTTGAAATTTACTATTAAATTAGCATTGATTAATTTAAATAAATTAGATGTTAATGAAGTCTTAATTGTCATAATAATTTTGGAAGAGTCATAGCATACCGATTTTATAATGATAATTGCATCAAGATTATATACATGAACTTCATAAAGAAAATTAACATTGTGTTGTAATTAATTCATAAGTTTAATTTGCCAATCCCTATAGGAACGTTTTTATTTTTATGACTTAATTAGAATAAGATAGTAAATTTAACATTGAAAATAAAATTTCTCTTAGGCCCATAGGTATAGAAAATTTTATTTATTAATGCTAAATTTATTAGTCTTATTAATAAAGAGTAAATTTCATGCGTGATGCACTTTTGCCCACAGGTAGGTTGAAATTTACTATTAAATTAACATTGGTTAATTTAAATAACGTTATTTCATAACATTAAAGTATATTATTTTTCTTGGTTATTGGATGTATTCCTACTGCTTTAATTATTAGTATTTTATGTTCCAATAATTCCTAGTGGTAATTTTTCCTGACTGAAAAGAAAATGTGCTTTTCACTTTGGGGTATTTGGAGACTGAATTGGCGTTTTGTATGGTGAAAATCAAGCATGCCACATGCGATTATTAAACATGAATGATTGTAGTAATTTAAATCGCTTAAGTTTCAACGTTCATGAAATCTCATATTAAGGAAAGCATTAGGGTTTTATTCCTTAATGTTTTAGGGCCAAAGAAAGGTCATTAAGGAACATTTAGTGAGTTTCAATAAGGTTTTGTCCTGCACCCTAATAGAAAAGCTTTATAGTAAAACCTTTTACAGTTTCAAAATGTGTCTGAGCACATTATGGAAATGAAGGACATTACAGCTCATTATAAAGTCCCTAAAGGTTGAGTTTTTGAGTCATTGTGGTAAATTTTATTTTAAATTCTCTCATCTAAATATGGTATTTTTCAAGTATCTTGTGGCACACATAAGGATAATTGATCAATAAAGAAACTTCTGATCATGTGTGTTTAAGAAGATGAGAGATTAAGACATGAGAATCCAGAAGTTACTCATGTTACAGAAAAGACCTTGATAGGCAATCATGTCCAATAGTTGATGAATGAGAACAAGGTCCCAACAAAGTGTTATGGCAATTAAGATACTTGTTTCTCTTACACTAAGGAAAATTATGGGCATATAAAGAATGATTGCATAAAATATCATAAATGACTTGAAATAAAGGGAATCTCATAGATCTACTGTGTCATGAATCTCTTTTATCGACTCTCCTAAATACTGTGTGAATTGAATTTGGTTTAGCGGTCCACGTTGTCAACACAATGCAGGGTTTTCTAAATAATATTTGTTGGGATCTATAGATTAATTTTAAAAATTCAGTTATGTCATTTTGACCTTAATAATGTTTTTATATATTCCATAATTCTTTTAGAAATTTAATTTCTATTTTAGTTTGTTAAAATCAAGTTTGAACATTATTAAAATTTTTGAATGGAATATTAAATTAATGGTCTATTTAAAATTGATCTAGATCCCAATTTTTAAAAAATTCATCCATGCATATAAACGTTGACATACAGCTGAGTCTTATGAATGAGAAAATCCTCTATGTTATGGCATTGGAGATTGGAATATATCTCTATAAAGAATAAAAGGTCGATAAATGATAGAGTTTTTACGACTCTTGAAATTTACTATCTTTGGTATTTATGTGGATTGCATTAAGGTAAAGCAGACCAACTATACCACTAAATATGCCAACAAAAGGGTTTTTGAGATTCTTGAAATCATGTACAAGTGTAGACCTTTTCCATACTTCTTGCCTAAATGGTTAGAGATATCATATCTCTTTCGGTAATAACCATATAAAGTTTATGTATCTCTATCTTCAAAATCATAAGGTTTGGGCATTAAATGCTTCCAGTACCTATAAGGTAGAAGTAGAGAAACAAAACAAAAGGAATTCAAGATCGTAAGATCTGATAGAGGCAGATAGTATTATGGTAGGTACATGAGAAAGGAGACATGAAAGGTAATACTAATATTCTATTCTCCTAATAGAGTGAAGCCTTGAAAACCGGTGTGTATACATTTAACTGGGTTCCATTCAGGGTTGTCCATAAGACACCTAAATTAAGGAATGAATGAAACCAAGTTCAAATTGTTTACACATATGGGGTTGTCTTGCTATAGTGGGGATTTATAATCCACACCTAAGGTAATTAGATTCAAGGACAACTAGCGAAATTTTATAGGTTATACAATAAACTCCAAGGGGTTTAGGCTTTACTGTTCTTCATTTAGTCCTAAAATTGTTGAGTCTAGATATTCAAAATTTCTAGAGGACGCTGAACTTAGTGGAAGTGCTTATCCTCAAGGGATTGAATTAGAGGAAGCACAAGAGTTGACTAATGCTCCTTCACATGAAGGGTGTTTGATTGTGCTTAAGGAAAATCAAATTGATTATCTTGAACCACAATCAGTTTCAGAACAGTCAACTCATAAGGAACAAGTTCCAAATGAACCTACTCAGACTTTGTCAAAAGTAAATGAAGTAGGATTAAGAAGATTCTCTAGAATAAGGCAACCAACAATCCCTAGTGATTATGTTGTATACTTCCAAGAGTCTGATTTTTATGTTGGACCTAAGGATGATCCAAAAATTGTTTTCACATCCTTTTGGGTGGAGGTAACTTCAAATTGTGTTTCAATGCCATGAAGGAGGAGATAAAATCCTTGGCTAAAATTCAAGTCTGGAATCTTGTTGACTTACCAAAGGGAGTTGTAGCCATAGGCTGCAAATGGGTTTACAAAACCTAAAAGGATGCTTCCGGGTAATGTTGGACGATATAAAGCTAGACTTGTAGCCAGTGATCTTACTCAAAAGGAAAGCATTGATAATCATGGTATGAGTAGCTCATTTGGTTTAGAGCTATAGCAAAAGAATGTGAAAAACAATTTTCCTAATTGAGGATTTTAAGGAGAAGGTGTACATAAGACAACTTAAAGGTTTTATTGATAACAGTCAGAAAGCTTGCAAATTAAGGATATCTATTAATACACTAAGATAGGCCTCTCACTAGTGGTATATAATACAAGGTTATTGCCTCACATGGTTTATTAAGAACCATGTTAATCATTGAATATACTTTAAGGTCAGTGGGAGTAAAGTTACATTTCTTTTAGTCATGTATATAGATAATATTTTGCTTGCAAGCACTAATTTGATTTTTGCTACATAAAGTTCCTCTCACTAAAGTTTTGGGAGAAATTCATAATGAAGAACTATGAATCTTCAGTAGCACCCATTATTAAAGGGGATAATGTCCCAAAATGTATTGGAACAAAGGCAAATGAAAAATATTCCATATGTATGCACATGTCTACATTAGACCTGACATTGAAATAACAGTTGGACTATTGGATCAATATAGTATTGTGGAATATGCAATGAACCAAGAACTACAGTTTAACCTAAAGATACACTACCATTTGGTGGTGTTTATTCAGGTTTGATTTTTGATAAACGTGTAGATAGTAGATAATCGACTTCAGTATATATACTTTCTTATTGTTAAAAGACTATATACTGAAGATGCAGTAAGCAGACTATAGTTGCTACATCTACCATGAAAGCAAAAGTCATTAAATGCTGTGAATTTGTTACACATGCATTATAGTTGAGACATTTTTGTTAAAGGTCTCAAGATTGTCGATTTTGTAGTTAGACCCATAAAGATCTTTTGAGTTAATTCTACTGCAATTATCTTTTCTAAGAATAAACTAAGTAGAAGCAGAAGTTTGTATATCGACATAAAGTATTACTATGAAAGAGAACAGTAAGTGACAATAAATGTCTATTGAGCATATAAGTATTGAATTAATGATTGCAGATCCCATGACTAAGGTTTACCAGTAAAGAAAGTATAAAGTCATGTAGAATATATGAGATTCATTAATTCATTTGTACTTAGTTTCTCTTTAATTGGTCTATAGACATAAAGGTAATGTTATAAAGATTTTTGTGAAGTATTGGCCATATCATAGAACCGAACACCATAAGGAATTTATATGTCATAAGGGCCAAGTGGGAGAATGTAAGAAATTTCATTTAAAGTATGTCTCTTATGTCACATATATTATTGTAATTATAAAATATATATAATTACGGTATTCAATGATTTATTCCAATTAAAGCTTATTCTATGAAATCAAATATTCTGAATTAAATTGTCAATTTAATTCTTGTGGAACAAGCATTTGATTTCATTTTGTGGAATCAATTAGCTGTATTGATTATTTATTTGATTTTTATTCCTTGATGAGAGAAATAATTAAAGTAACAGCTCTAATTGAGGGTCCCTGACCTACCTATAAATAAGGCCTATGTATTCCATCAATTGGCACTCACTGGTAGGCATAGGTCAGAAGAACCTCTTAATAATTTTTAGTTTTCCAGATTTTATTGCTGTGAAGCTGTTCTTCAATTGGCTTGAGCAAAGCATGACTAGAGGTATTTATATAATTATTCATTCCACTGCTAATTTTATTGTCAATTAGCATTTAATTATATATTGAATTCTTACATGACGTATTTATATAATTATTCATTCCGCTGCTAATGCCTTTACACCTAGTGCCCTAAAGCCATCTAGTTTAGGAGTCATTGGCTTAACACTCGTTACATGGGTCAATTAGAAAGCTTAAGGGAACTAAACATTGTAGAGCCTGAAAAGAAAAGAAAGTTATGCCTTGGTTATTCATTCCAATGGGAGTCCCAATATACTTTGAGGTATTGAGTCATTGCACATTGGAAATAATTTGGAAGTCTCATAGTTATGTGTTAGTTCACTTTACACTAAATTGAACTTGTAATGCCTTATCTTGTCTTTTGTAAGTGATTAGACTTTGGAATTTCAATTCATTGTGAAGATTGAGTTTATCTTTTTAAGCTTGGTAATGAATGAAAATCAATGTTTTAAGTGATACTTCAACCTTTGGGATAACATAAATTTTGCATAATGTTTGTGGGTAACATTTCTGTTAAACCCTCACGAGACTTCACTCATCCAATTAGGGATGCTTAAGGGTTTAAAAGGCTTGTTTCATATAATAAATGCAATTGTACATCCCACGAAAGATGGATTTATATTGTTGTTTTCTATTTTTCATTTATTTTCAGTTTTGTATTGGTAAGTGACTTGCAATATGTAAGTTTGAGGGTGTGATAAGTGCCAATATATATATATATAGTAGCCCCTTAATTTACATATGTTTGGCTCTTAGTTTTGTTATTATTTGATGTCTTGCTTTGTTTTTGTGTTTTCTTATGTTTTTAAGGTTTTTGAAGAAAAACAAGTGTTTCCAACAAGTTTCAGACTTAAAAGACAAATTCGGAAAAAGCTGGAAGCCATAGGATCGATCGCAGCCAATCTAGGCTCAAGTGCACCTGCGCTCGAGAGCAAGACAGCTAGGATTGAGCGTACCAGCGCTCGATCACATATCAAGCTAGACGTGAGCACAGGATGAGCACAAGCGCCCAACAAAAGGATCGATCGCAAGAGTGCGATCGAGCGCACCAACCTGCGATCGACTGCACTCATACGGCCCAGATGCGGAAAGAGTTCTTTTCCACTTCAATTTAGGTTTACTTTATCCTACTTGTACTAGGAAAGAAACCTTCGGTTTTACTAGGTTTTTTAGGGTTTTTCAAAACCTATAAATAGACCTCTAAACCTGTAGGAAAAAGTGTGGAGAAGCATACACAAGCTTTGGAAAAGAACTGAAGGCTAGATCAAGAGGAGTTTGGGTTTTTCTTCTCTTCCCCTTTTATTTTTGTTATGTTGTTTAGTATTTTAACTAAGGCTAATTTGAAGCCCTAATCATGTTTGTTTAGGGTTGCAATATTGGCGCAGTTGTTACAATTATCTTTTGGGTGTTTAATTTGATTACTTCCTATTTACTTGAATTCTCCATATGAATGTGTTTGATCATATGCATGTGCTTGGATTTATGTTATTTAAGTCAATTTGGATGATCGAGTCCTGAGTTTAATAAAGTGACAAAAGAACCCATCATAGGTTCTTGAGCTAATAAACATGGGGAACCGGAAGTGGATACCATGCCCTAGGCCTCGTGTGGTTGTCGATTTCCATAGATTTATACTTCCTTAAAGAACAACTTAATAGATACAATGCTAAATCCTTTGGGGAAGAAAAGAACTAGAGTAGATATCATGCTAAATCCTTTGGGGAAGAAACAAACTAGAGTAGATATCATGCTTAGTTCGTTGTTGAGGGAAATCAATAGCTTAAAGAGTAGATACCATGCCCTTAGGTTGACAAACATTGGATATTTAGAGATAATTGGAATATTGGCATATTGTTAATCTTATTTGAATATGGTTAGCGATGGATTTCAAAACCCTAATCCTTTTTAGTATCTCTTTTATTTTATTATTATTTTTTTTTAATTCAATCTGTGACAATTGTTTTAAACCCATTAATTAAATAGGAAATTACATTCTAAGCATAATTTACCAATCGTTGTGGAAATGATCTCGTATTTGCCTGCTATACTATCGTTTGATCTTGTGCACTTAGGAGTAAAACGTGCCAAGTATTCGCATATTAATTTAGGAGGGTATTTGGCACAACAATGGCCACCCCATTTTGCCTTAAGGGGTGGCCGGCCAACCCCCACTTGCAAAATGGGGGTGGTAGAAACCACCCTCAAGGTTGTTGGGGGTGGCTCAACCACCCTTGTTTGGCCTAGGGTGGCCGAACTACCCCCATTTTGCCTTAAGGGGTGGCCGAAACCACCCCCAAGGTTGTTGGGGGTGGCTCGGCCACCCTTGTTTAGCCTAGGGTGGCCGAACCAGCCCCATGGCCCTTTGGGTGGTGAGGTTACCCCCAAGGGCCAACCTTAATTTTTTATTTTTTATTTTTAATTGGTCTTTTGGGGTGGCAGAACCACCCCCCAAATAGGCTGGTTGGGCGTGGTCTATACCACCCCAAGCCATACGAGGGTGGCTCGGATACACCCAACAACTTTGGGGGTGGTTTCTACCACCCCCATTTTGCAAGTTGGGGGTGGTTCAGCCACCCCCAAACCAAGGGTGGCTTCAGCCACCCCCATGGGGATGGTTGGCCACCTCTTAGGGAAAAATGGGGCGGCTGGAGCCACCACTTTCCTTTTTTTTTTTAATAAAAAAATTAACTTTTATTTAATTTAAATTTTTAATGTTTTTAATCACTTTAGTTTTTAAAATTTTTATTTTTTCATTTTTAATTATGTATATGAACATATGTCGATTTTTTAGGAGTGCTAACGTAGATTTCCATCAATTTTTGGACAGAATTTAGACGGAGGTGCCATCTTCGTTTTTAACCATTATTGAAGTACCATCTATGATACAAAATAAAATCAATGGGGCAAAAATTAAAGTTGTTAAACCACATGTGGCAAAAAAGTATTTAACCCCTTAATATTGATTATGCTTGGTTATATTATGTGTGTTAAATTATTCATTCTGCATCAATATGTTAATTAGTTTTATATATATATATATATATATATATATATAGAGAGAGAGAGAGAGAGAGAGAGAGAGATTCAAATTTAATTAATTCATTAGAAATTTATAGAAATTAAAATTACCGTGGTAGCAAATCGCTTTATTATATCAAAGTCCTTTGCTTGTTTGTTTGAACATTTAGGCTCTGGATGAATGCCGTGGGTTCAAATGTACGCTTAACACTCAAAAAATTCGTTTGGAAAAAAAAGAAAAGTAAAAAGTAAAAAGTACTCATTTGGTAAAAAAATTAAAAGCGCTTTTAAGGGTCCAAAAAGCCTAAAAATAGCTAAAACGCATTTTTGGCAAAATCTTTAAAATAAAACTTTTGCAAAAAAAAAAAAGGTTTTTTCTTAACTTAAAAGCTATATTTTTCAAACGCAATATAAAACATACTCTTAATGAGTTAACGTAATGAGAAGAAGAAAAATTCAGGATGGTATTTGGCATCTTGTTTGCTTGAAGCCACACGTCTTTGTGGCTCACACACACTCAATTAGAGGGGAAATGGGAAAATACACTTTACCCCTTGAACTATCCACTCATTTACACTTTTAACCTCAATGTTTAAAAAGTGATACTCCCTACACCCCAACCCCAAAGTATCTAACATTGACACTTGACTCTCATGAAGTAAACTTTATCCCCCTGAAGTATTTTCAATTAACACTTTACCCTTCAAAACTTAGTTACTTCGAGGAAGTAAAGTGTCAACTCAAAATACTTCAGGGGGTAAAGTGTACTTCATAGGGTCAAGTGTCACTGCCAAATTCTTTGGATGAGGTAAAATGTCACTTTTTAAACATTGGGGTTAAAAGTGCAATGTGTGGATAGTTCGGGGGGTGAAGTATATTTTCTCCAAGGGGAAGTGTCTTTTTTATGGCAGCATGATTTCTTGATTTATGGTAGCTTGGTAGGGGAAAAGTCTTTTTATTAATGCTTCGTTTGTTTCGCCATAAAATGATTTTCGAAAAATGTTTTCTGTATTTTCAGGTGTTTGGTGCGACGTAAAATAATAGTCAACAGAAAATATTTTATGTTTGACCAAAAATTTTTCCTTAATTTCTGAAAAATGGTTTCCATTTTTGACCAGGACCTGGGACCCCGTGTGGGACTTGACCATGACCCACTCGAGACCCCGTCAAGACCTGCCTAGGACCTAACCGGATCTGCCTAAGACCCTGCTAGGAGTTGACCGAGACCCGCTCGGAACCCGACTGGGACCTTGCCGAGACCTTCCCGGGACCTTGCCAGGAATTGACCGGGAACTGCCCAGGACCGTACCAAAACTACCCAAGACCCCGTCGAGACTCGCTCGAGACCTGCCCAAGACCCCGCCAAGACTCGATGTCAGAAAAAAAAAAAAAAATTCAGCATAAAACATTTTCCTGGAAAATGATTTCCTAGAAAAAAAATTTTCAGTATTTGCCATGTGAGGAAAATCAAGCGGGGTCCTAGTCGGGTCCTTGCTAGGACCTGACATCGAAAAATGTTTTCAGCAAAAAACCTTTTTCATGGAAATTATTTTCCTGTATTTGGTGTGTACGCAAAATGATATTAAATTTTAAATTACGAAAATGTCCCTGTCAGGTTTCGGGTGGGTCTCGACAAGGTCCCAGGCTGATCTAGCGGGGTCCTGATAGGGTCTAGGCAGGGTCCCGATCAGGTTCGAGCAGGTCCAAGGCAAGTCACAATGGGGTCCCAAGGAGACTCGATTAGGACATCTTTAAGACTTGGTTGGGACACTTTCGTAATTTATAATTTAATATGACTTGATATATATATATATATATATATATATATATAAAATGTGATTTTCCATACACCCTAAACACTATAAAGTAATTTTTGGGACCGAAAATATTTTCCAACGGAAAGCATATTTTGTTGAAAGAAGCGATATTTTCTGCTAAGAGAGAAAAAAATAGCAAAGTACAACTGAAACATGCTGATTTCAACAATCCACAGTTACAAGCATTCAATTTTTCGCCTATTTCAAGTTGACACCACCCGTACCAAGGCTATTATTTAACATTTTCATCTTTATTCACACAAACTCTCTATCAAAACCCAAGAGTCAAGACTCTTCATTTTCTCCCCATTTTCATCTTTATTCATGCTATTCTTTAACAACGTGGCACCCATGCAACAAATCTTGAAAGTGTTGCCCTCCTTTCAACCCTTAGATCATCCTTCCATTAATCTCAACCCTTCAATTTTATTAGCTACGCCAAGCCTACCATTTTTTCTTTCCTTTCATACATTATTTTCATTTCAGTCATTGGTTGATTTCTGAGTTTTCTCTATACCTTTTTCTTCCTCAAGAACCCTAATTTCACCCTTAAACCTTGCCTGATTTTGTTCCTTCGTGTATTGATTCCTACATTTTTCTTTATTTCTCATTTGCATCCACTCCAAAATCCATTCGTAGCTTCGACGACATCCATGGCCGAAGACTACCATGTACTCGTTACAGTCCACAAACCCACTCATTGACTCCTTGTTGCAAGACAACCACTTCGTAGGCTACAAGAAGGACAAGATAAACGAGGCCTTGAATGCAGTAATGCCAAAAACTAGAGCAGTAAAGATGACATGTATTTACAAATAAACTATTTCCACCCAGGAAAGGAAGACATATTATGAACATTAATCTGGTTCACTCAAGCAAAACTATGCTAGTAAAAATGACATTGCATTTCCAAATTCAAATTAACAAAAAAGTCATGAGGTTTTAGCACATAAATTTGACGATTAAATTCTATCATACTTCAATAAAACATTTCTGAAAGGTTGGGGTAACTTCTAATCTAAATAATTACAAGAAACTAGCAGGTGCCAAAATGCAGATCATTAGGAGACATCTCTTCTATTCTCACAAGAGGTTGGATACAACTCTAAAATAAATAGTTTGATTGTCTTTGCATACAATGAGTTCAGGTACAAAACATTATGCCATTTTTCTTAATTTTGAGCCTCAACTTTCTTTTTATGATACACTGTCGCTAGTCACCTTGTTGAGCCGTTTTAATTAGCCTTTCTTTCTTAAACCCTTTCTCAAGTGTTTCAAAAATGAATTTTATCAAATTATCTCATTGTGGTGGATTAGTGATTCAAAAGAAGATGAAAAAAAAAAAAAAATTGAAGAAGAAAAAAAAAATGGGGTCAAAATAAAAGATTGAAAGAGAAGAGAAGAAGAAAAAGAAAAAAAAAAAAAAAAGACGAAGTTGATGGTCAAGGGTGAAAGGTATACTATGAAAAAAAAAAAAAGTGCTTTATTGAAGGAAATTAGAGAGAGAAATTTATTGAACATACAAAAGAAGCTGAATCTCCAACTATCTTGAAACACTTCTCACTTTTACCATCACCTTTTTGTTATTTATTTCCCTTTTCTTTAACCCTACGTTACATCCCAATAAAAGTCCTTATTTGATCTTGCGGAGTGCATGGTTCATACATGTTCATGACTAATCAGTAAGTGTGGTATAAATTATTTTCGGCATCCTTTCATGAGACTACTTATTCTTTCTTGATTAAGTGTTTTTCATATGATTTATATGTGAGATTATTTGGTTTTGCTTATATTATTCCACCCACATATTCTTGAGAGTGTTACACATATTTCTGAGTGATTTCAATTGTTGAGTGTTAACACTGGTAAGGCTTGATCAAAACATACTTTTTGATAGAAATTCGATGTCATGTTTATCTGGACACTGAGAGAGTGTTTGTGCTCGCTAAAATTTTCACACATTGAGTTTTGAAGGCATGTGAAATTTCTTTGGTAGTTGTTAGTATTTTGACCGTTAACCACTTCGTCTTGCTACGGATAAAAAATACAAAATAAAATAAAATGTTTTTCTTTCCTTAGTCTTTGTTTTGAGTCGCTTAAATTGCTAGGGACTAGCAATAAGCTGGTTGGGGAGTGTGATGATAGCTTAAAAGTGTCTATTTTTTCTATTAAAATAAGCTTTATCATACTTTATTTTATACCAATTTTTACATTTTATATTTAATTGTGAAATAATATTTAATTATTAAATGTGAGCTTAAAATGATATTATAATGCAAGTTATTGCCTATTGTAGGAAAAGAAAGAAATAAAAAATGGAAAAGAAAAGCCAAGCCAAACAAAGAGCAAGCCAAGCCAAGCCAAGCCAATTACCAAATGAAGAAGTCGTATAATAAAGCTTATTTTAATAGAGAAAAGAGACACTTTTAAGCTATAACAAATCATCATCGACAGAGGGAGCAAATTTCACCTAGAGTGCTACCACAAACTCTTCCCAACTCCTGATAGGACCGGATTCCTTCAGCAAATTGTACCAAGGAGAGCCCACCCCTCCATGTGGAAGGAAGCAATGTGCATCGTTTGGTTTTCTGACGTTTGACCATAGGAAAAGAACTACTCCGCCTTTAGTATCCAATCATTTGGGTCAGCCCCATCAAACCTTGGAAATTCCAACTTGATGGTTCTGGCGTGTATTCCACCTCCACCTTCAACAAATGGACCCTTGTTAGCACTTGTCTCCCTTTGTTCTTGTTTGCTGAGATTCTCATAACTAGTTGCTAAACTGTGTAAATTTTCGAGGACTTCATCGAATATGGCGTTCTGGCTGGTGAGTGCAGTATTGGTTTTGGACTAGAACTCCTTAGCCTCTGCGCTATCTGCACGGATTGTTGCCACTGTCTCGACTAACTGATTGAAACGAGTACCTTCCGCCATTGTTGTAGGAACGCGCTTTGATACCACTTGTTACGAGCGTAGGTACGTATTTGAGGATGTAATTTGTAAAGAAATAACAATAAAAGATAATAAAGACAATAATTTTGGCACTTCAAGGGACCAATCCCTCCACTCTCTCTAACTCCTGGCTAGGAGACAAACACTGGATAATTTTTTGGATTATTTCATTACGAAAAGCTTGAAGATTAAATACAGGAAACATGTAACTGCTGACCTACTAACATAATGCTATACCCACGGCCTAATACTTGTAACTGAGATACGGGACTGTGGCCCACTAATAGTCCTTAGTGGATTATAAGTCCTACTAACAGACTGATCCACTATTAACACAATCCATGATGCAACTCAACCTCAACAGCTACGTTCTTAACCCTCTAGAATAATCTAGGGATAGAGACGCTGCATTTTAGGGAATAGAAATAACATAGGTAATTAAAACACTCTGACCCATAGGCGCATAACAAGCGGTACCAGAACAAGTCTAGAGATGCTGCCTCCCTCCATCTGGTGATGAAATCCGGCCCGTTTGATCTCTCAACCAAAAATCCCTAGGGTTTAGTCTTTTAACACTCTCAACCAAAGCACACACCTCAAACCAAACAAAATTTAAGCCCCAAGTCTCCGAAAACTGTGTACTTACTAGAGTGGGTGGCTTGTGTGAAGAGTGGTAGTGTAAGAAAGAAAGAAATATATATATATATATATATATATAGAGAGAGAGAGAGAGAGAGAGAGAGAGAGAGAGCCTCTATGTGTGGGTGGCTTGTCGTCACCGGCACTCAGTGGTGGGCGAACATCGGTGGGAGGAGAGGGAAGATGGATTTTGATAGTAGCTTGAAATTTTTGAGATTTGGGAATTTAAGGGATTTTGAAATTTGGGGATTTTGATAGTGGTTGCTCGCCAGAGATATGGGTGGCTCGTCGTTAACGGTGCTCGGCATTCGTGGTCTCTGATGGCCAGCCACCGGTGAGGGGAGAAGGAAGAGGAAGAGAGAGAGTCACGCGTTTTACATAAAATTAATATATTTTTTTAAATGTCCGGACATGACACAATACCACGTCGGATGGGGCGGATGTTGGGACTATCTATTCTCGGGATATTCTTTACTTCATTCTACAAACCATCTCTTTACCATCTCCACTCTCTTAATATATATTTTTTTTTTTCTGAAAAACTCAAAATGGTAAAGTGAAGAGATGGTGGGGAGATGTTTTGTAGAATGCATTGTAGCATTCCTCGGCAGGCCATGGCCTTTGGTGCATGATTGGACATCTGGTGCTACAACTGATTTAATTAAAAGGAAAAACAAGTTTATTGTTATTTTTGTGTTTTATCTTTTTTTGTAACAAACCACTTTATAGAAAAAAGCCAACAGAACACAAACCCTCACTAAGAGGGACAAGAAGTGGGTGGATCTTTTCCACTACAGATGGGAATAGAGAGGGGAGGGGAGAATAAGGAGGGAATGCAGCCCGAGAAAACTCTTGCCGCGGCCCTATATGCCACATGATGGGCGCAGAAATTTGCACTTCTGTTAACTTTTCTGGCCTCCCAAATCAAACCAATGTTTAGAGGAACTTCTCATCCTTGAGCTTCTTTACTTTTGCATTGACTTTAATGGTCCATACACCAGATAATTGCTTTGGATTGCAAATGGGCTTGGCAACATTTTGATCAAAGTTACGAGCTAAATTTTGAAAGAGAAATGTTGGGAACACCCCAAAACTTACATTTTGCTAGTCCCTCAGCAAAACAAAACGAAAAAAATAAAATGAAAGCAAGAAACATAAATCCTCTTTCGTGGGAGAGATGATTGCATTTAGCATATGCAACAAGCCTTTTAAACCACTAGGCATCCCTAGTAGACGAGTGAAGTCTCGTGAGGGCTTAACAGGAATGATACCCATAAACATTGTAGCACTATGTTGTTAACAAGAAAGAAGTTCCGCATAAACCATGGTTCTTATTCATGAGCAAACTTAAAAAGACAAACCTTATCATCATAGTCAAAAGGAAATCTAGAATCAAATCACTCATAAATGGACAATTGAGACCTCATATGTTCTGAAAAGTGTAAAGTATAATTAGCATACAATCATGAAGCTTTTAGCTTAAACTCAAGACAAGTTCCAAAAAAAAATTTGTAAGACTCCCTAACAAATGAAATAACCAAGGCAAGATATGCATTTATTTTTCATAGGCTCTGCAATGTCTAACTCCCTTAAGCTTTCTAATTGACCCATGTAACAAGTGTTAGGCGAATGACTCCCAAGGCAGGTGGCTTTAGGGTACTAGATGTAAAACATTCATAAGGGCTTATTAACTTAAGTCAAAAAGACTACGAAGCTAGACTAGCCATATCATAAATTAACACTGAACTTCACACCTTTTAACGCAAACACTCAATGCTTAATGAGGCAAGAGGTTCGGTTACTCAGCGAAAAACTCAACATGATCTTTTTTTTCTTTTTCCTTCTCGTTTTTATTTATTTATTTTATTTTAGCCAATGGTTATTCCTCAATAGGTCATCCAACAAATCTTAAAGAGAACAAGCTTAAGTTCAAACATCATATCTCACAGAAAACATGCTAATGTGCTCATAAAAATTTATCTCAAAATAAGTTAAATCTCTTTTACCCAAAAAATAAGTCAAAAGACTCAAACTCCAAATGACATAATAATGTATTCAACCCTTTTAAGCAAGCTAATGAAATGCAAACCACAGTCACAGTTTAACTCAAACTTGACAAAAACATAGCATAATTTTTTTTTTTTTTTCAAATGTTTTAACACAAAAAGACAAATAAAAACAAAAATAAACAGACAAAGTGTTTTTTCATACCCCCAAACTTGAATTACACATTGCCCTCAATGTGTAGTATAGAAATACATTACCGGAAGTAAGGAAATCTCAAGGTGTGAAAAAGGGGCAGGACATCCTCCAAACTCAAACACCAAAACATCTATCAACAAAAACTAACAGCAAATTTTTTTTTTTTTTTTTTATAGAAACAAAAATCATAAGATTAATTGCTGTTAGAAACAAAAACAAAAATAAAAATAACATGTAATGAAAGTGGAAAGAAAGAATTTGTGGAGTGAAGTGCAGAAAATAAACTGGAGGAGAAAACTTTATAGCGCTTCCCTCTATCATGCGGATGTCCAACCAATCCCTTCCACCCCTTCTTCTTCAAAATTTCGTACCCCTCTCGAAGGATATTTTGCCATCTTATGTAGAATTGCTTGCTTCGAAGGATCTTCTTAGGAAAGTGGTTCCTAAGATGGCTCTTTGAGACATTCAGGCGATGAAGCTTTGGGCTCTTGATGTGTCTCAAGAGGGACAGTGATGTAGGCAGGAACTTCAGTACTCACTTCCACGTCACTGGGCAGATTAGGATCCATTGGGGGCTCATTATTCTCATGGTGCTCAATTTGCTCCTCTTTCTCTTCCTCTTCTTTGTTATCTACAATTTTCTCACTCTCAAGTGTGATGGTGACTTGGGCATGCTCATGATAAGAATTCTTGGAATCATCCTCATCAATCATGTAGTGCCTTTCAGCCATCAGCTGACTTTGAAGCTCTTCTTCTATCTTGGTCATGGCCTGCTTAAGTTCTTGTATATCTCTGCCATTAGTCATGTTGGAATTCCTCATCTCCTGTACAACTTGATTGGTGAAATCTTTTAGCTCTTGTATATCTTGGGAATTGCTCATGGTAATATTCTTCATATCTTGTATGTTCTTATCCATTGATTGCATGAATGCTTTCATCATGTCTTCTAGTGATGACTGTGGTACAGGCTGTGGCACTTGAGTGGTATACTGATAAACAGGAGGTTGAGCACGATGATCAAACTGTGGATATTCTAAATGGTGCAATTCATCAAATTGGTAAACATAATTTCCTGTCGCCTGAGCTGATCCTGAGAAATCAGATTGGTTGCTCCAGTCCGGGTTATAAAAATTGAAATTTCAATTAAACCCCAAGCTGGAGAAAATGGTGTTTATTTGTTCATATGAAAAGTTAGATCTAGCTGCTCTGATTTGGTCTAATTTGTCCCATAAGTCGTTGCACTTAGCTCGCAAATCTGGACAATTGTTTTCCTCATGATAAGGATTGAAACAATATGAACACGGTTTATATGGGTAAAAATTTTGAAAGTAGTTAATAAGAGCTAGTGTCCTATAATTAGGAGAGTCATTAAAATCATTAAAATGAAAATGCATACTTCCCCCTCACTTTTTAGCATGCAGATATCCCACATAAAACATTAACCATTTTTATTTTTTATTTTTAAATAAATAAATTAAAAAAAAAACGAGTATCTAACTAAAAAAATAAAACTAAAATTTAAAAATTCACAAAAATGACCAAAAATAATTTTTTTGGCAAAATGCTACGGAATTGCTGCAGTAGTTGCCTTTGCTGCAGGATTGCGATCGATCGCATTAGCAGGGTTGTGCGGAAGGTGCTGCAGCAGAGCTATAAAACAAGCAAAAAAAAACAAAAACAAAAAACAAACAAAAGAAAAATCTTTTTTTTTTTTATTATTAGTAATAGGAATAAAACAAAATAAATTGCAGAAAAAATAAAATCCTAATTATAACTAGTAGAAGAATAAAACTAATCTAGAAATAAATTGGTTTCAAAAAATAAACAATTCCCCGGCAACGGCGCCAAAAACTTGTTGTACAAATTTATTTAACTCGCAAGTGCACGAATCGATTGTAGTTTAATGGATTACAAATGCGAGGTCGATCTCACAAAGAATTGTATTCTTGAAAGAGCAATTTAAATCTAAACTAATTAAATCCTAACCTAGTTCCAAAAAGGTTTTGAATTTTGATTTTTGAAATTAAAAGACAAACATAAATTAATTAAAATAAATTAAGAATTAAAATACTAAGGTTTGGGAATTCACACTCACCGAATCACAACAATATACTTCCATGTTTATCAATATTAATCTGAAGTTCTCACAATCAAAATATTAAATATGTTTTACTATGCTTCAACAGTTAATCAAAATCATCACATGTATCCATTCGTAGAACAAATCACAAGGGATATCCAATTATTTAGGCAAACAAAATCAAGCAATCAATTATGTGAAATTATCTTAAATCGATCATCAAGTGTATCCTTGAATCATAAAAGATATCCAAGAATCACTCTACACATTGAAAAGAAGTAAAACAACTGAAATATTAAACCCAATAAAATTAGATAAATAGAGACTTACATGAAAGTATTGATGTTCTTCATCGGTGAGGCTTCATCCCCAACCTTAGTTGGGAATTTAGCTCCACATAAAAATAAAACTTAAATCTAAAGAAAACCTAAACTAAAAAGAGAAAAACTGTAGAATTTTGCTCTCTGGAATTCTATATATTTTCTTGAATGCAAAGAAATCTATTTATAGGCTTAGTGAAGTCCTAGAAGCCTTGTTAAACCTAGATAATTCGGAGGTCTGGTCTCCCAATCAAAATAGAAGTCTGAAATCGGAATAGGATTCGTCCAGATTTGTGTCTTTTGATTGCGGAGAGATTTTGGCATAGTAACCATCCGAATTAGGAAAATCCTATTTCACAATAAATTGTATTATTTTGAGTTAGCTTTCTAATTCCGTTTGAATCACTTCAATCCGATGTTTGAGGAAAAAGTTATAGTCAAAATACTAAGACATGTACAGAATCTGAATTTGAATCCGATCCGAAATCTTATCCAATCTGATCTTTAATCCAATCTGATTTTAAATCCACTTTAACATTTTCTTGGATTTGGTTAGACTTAACCACATCATCTAGGTCTTCTCAAAGTATGCTTTCTTCCAAACTTTACATTTTTCCCTTTAAAGCTGTAGTTTTTCTTTAATGACCGACAAAACACTAAAAACACAAAACTAACACAAAATATTAAATAACGCTAAGGGATTATCTAATGTAAATAAAAGGGGTCCAAATATGCAATATTTGGCACTTATTAGGGGTCAATAAAATCCCCATATTTGGCTCATATATTCCTATGTGGCATCTTGTCATCTCATTCATTTTTCTTTTTTCTTTTTTTTTTCCCCTCCACAAAACATACGTAAAAGGCATCTAAAATTGAAAATACCTTCTCTCTCTCCATCAAACCAAACACATGAACTCCTCTCCGAACCCTAAACTCTCAGACGCTCTCTCTCTCTCTCTCAGAGACAGTGACGGTGAAACGACAGTTGTTTGGCTTTGGCAGGGATTTTGCGCAGAAGACGCTGGTGGTTTGGCTCCGCTCTCTCTTAGATCAGGCGTGAAAAGCTAAGGCAGCATTGTTGCTCTCTCTCTCTCTCTCTCTCTCAAATCTGGAAGGCGACGCTCCTGACTATCTCTCAGACCATTCTCTGTCTCAAATGGTGAAAAAATCGATTGGCATCGGTGCTCTCTCTCTCAAATTTGGAAGGTGTCTCTCCTCCACTATTGGCGGGTTGTAGGAAAAACACAAACAGACCAGGTGCACCATTCTCCTCCAATACGCATGTTGAATGTCTTAAGCAAATATTTTTTAGAGAACCTTAGGTCTCTTCTCAAGTTTCAATCACTTGATAGGTAGAAATTGCACCTTCACTTTTAAGAAGATAGTTATTATAATACACACCTGTCCCAAAAACTTTGCATTTGTGTAAACATCTTGAAACTGCTTCTCTAAAGACAAGATGGTTACACATGGAATTGTAGGATTCTAAATTATAGGATCTTTGTAAATTCTTTAGAAAGGATTTCTCCCGTTATGGTGGAAATCTGGTGGAGAATAAGAGTCTTTAGAATGTAGAAAAACCAAGAGAAAACTAAACAAAGATTTAAAGTAAAAAATAGAAATTGAGAATTTGCATTCTCATGGGACTCTATTTATAGAGTCCCAATACAACTCTTGGTCAAGAGTTACCACTCTTGACCTGCTACCTCCACCTAGAAGTAATTTTACCTTCCTATAAAATTTACATGATCTGGTGTGGTGATGACCACACTAATAATAGTGTGATCATCCTGTATACCATCATCTCCCACTTGATCATACTATTATAATTAGTAATGAAACCTTTAGTTGTACATGTTTATCTTTAGTATCACAAAAAACATGTCAACTCCTTATCAGCCATATAATCTAGGCAATTAACATTAATTATCCATAGTTAAGAATACAGTTCATCCTTAATACTATAATTAATGATTTTTTTACATAATAACCATATGTAAATTGAATTGAAAATTTTTATTCAATTTCTTATCTCCAAGGTTACCCTATTTGAGATAAATAGTTATATTGTCAGTATACAGAAAAATGAAAAAGAAAGGCATTCCATCATTCATTCAGGCATCCCTGAATCCTTCTGAGTATGCTATTTTTACCATGTAGCCTTTTCTTAAGTTTTCCTCAATCCCATTTTTTCTACATGCTCTCTAAATTTATCTAGAGTTAACCCTTTGGTCATGGGATCAACTACGATCTCTGTTGAGGGAATAAATTCAACTTTTATTTCACCTCTATCCACTGTATCTTGAATATAGTGATAACTTATGTCAATGTGTTTGCCTTTGGAACTTTGAGTTCCACTTTTTATTAAAGAGATGGCAAACTTATTATCACAAAATACATTGACAGGCCCATCTTGTATTCCAAGATTTAAACTTTTAATAAAATGCTTAATCCAAATAGCATTGCTTACTGTTGTGTTGCATGATATAAATTCAGCTTCCATTGTGGATTTTGCAACACAATTTTGTTTCTTACTCAACCAAGAAACAGTTGTTCCCCCAAATAAGAATATATAACCGCTTGTAGATTTTCTGTCATCTACATCTCCTGCAAAATCTACGTCAGTGTATCCTGCAATGTTTAGATCTTCTAATCTAAAACATAAACCCAAGTTTTTAGTTCTTTGCAGATACCTAAATATTCTTTTAACTGCTTGCCAATGCTCTTTTCCAAGATTGGATTGATATCTATTAACCAATCCTACAGCATGACAAATGTCAGGTCTTGTGCTTGTCATAGCATACATAAGACTGCCCATAGCTTGAGCATAAGGGACAATTTCCATTTCAAGAATTTATGTTTGGTCTCGAGGATACATTGTTTTGCTCAAAGTTGACCCTTTGAAACGGGTGTATTTAGAGGTTTACATTTATCCATATTAAACCTTCTAAGTACCTTTTCTATATATTTCTCTTGATCTAAGTAGAATAATTTCGAGGTCCTATCCTTTGAAATTTTTATTCCCAAGACATAAGTTGCTTCACCCATGTCTTTCATTTCAAACTTAGATGCTAAGAAATTCTTTGTATTTTGAATCATTTTTGAGCAATTTCCAGTTAATAATATGTCATCTACATATAGTGATAATATAGTCAACTTATCATTGTCATAATGTATGTAAACACAATGATCTAGTGGACTTACCTCGAAACCAATTTCCATGATGGCCTCGTGAAATTTTAAGTACCATTGTCTTGAAGATTGCTTTAGCCCGTACAATGACCTCTTCAATTTATAAACTTTTTCTTCATGTCCATTCACATTGAATCCTTCAGGTTGAACCATATAGATGTCTTCTTTTAATTCTCCGTTTAGAAATGCTGTTTTTACATCTAATTGGTGCAATTCTAAATCCATCTTAGCTACTATGGAGATGATTATTCTTGCTGAAGTAAATTTTGCTACGAGGGAATAAGTATCAACAAAGTCCACACCTGGTTGTTGAGTGAATCCTTTGGCTACCAACCTAGCCTTGTATTTATCAAGACTTCCCTCTGCTTTGAATTTCTTCTTCAGTACCCATTTACATCCAATAGCTTTTCTTTGTTGTGGCAGATCCATGAGTTCCCAGATGTCATTTTTGTTAATGGAGTCTAGTTCATCATTCATTGCATCTATCCATTTGTCTGCATCATCACCTTTCACAGCTTCTTTGTAATTGGTAGGATCATCTTGAAGATTTATGTCATCCATACTTAGTACATAATGATCTTTTAAGTATGACTGATGGTTGTCTTTGTCTTTTAACTCTCCCACTGTTTTCATGATTAGGGATATTGAGATCCAATCTTCTTTTACTCCCACTGTTCTGGAGATTTGTAATGTCTTCATGTGTAGATTCTTCATCTTCTAATAGACTGATATCTTTCATAGGAGTGATATGATTTGAATTTTCTTGTGTAGATTGTTCATCTTCTAATAGTCTGATATCTTTTATAGGAGTTATTTGATCTGAATTTTCAAGAAAAACAGCATCTTTGCTTTCTATTAATCCTTTTTCAGAATGGTAGAATCGATATCCACTACCATTCTCAACATATCCTATGAACTTGCATTCCCACGTTTTATCTTTTAATTTATCCCTTAAAGGTTTTGGGATAAGTACATGGGCTTTGCATCCCCATACTTTTATATTTTCTAAGTTGGGTTTCAGACCTGTCCAGATTTCATAAAAGGTTAAAGGTTTAGATTTTGTCTTAACCCTGTTGAGTATATAAGCTGATGTGGATAAGGCTTCTCCCCAAAAATGGATAGACAAGTCAGTGAATGCCATCATTGACCTTGTCATTTCCATTAAAGTTCTATTTCTTCTTTCTGCAATACCATTTTGTTGAGGCTTATATGGCACTGTGTACAAATGTTTTATACCATTCTCTTTGCAGAAAGTATCCATAGCTTCATATTCTCCCCCTTATCATTATTTAAGGTTTTGATAGATCTTCCTAATTGTTTTTCTACCTTTAATTTGAATTTTTTGAATTTATCAATAGCTTCAAATTTGTTTTTGATGAGATAGATATATCCATACCTTGAATAATCATCGATGAAGGTAATAAAGTATTCATTCCTCTATGTGTCTTAGTTCTGAATGGTCCGCAAATATCTGAGTGAATTACTTCTAATAATTCTGATGATTTCCAGTGTTTAGAAAAAGACTTGTTAGTCATTTTTCCTCTAATACATGATTCACATATATTAAAATCTCCAGAATTAATATGAGGTAGTAATCCACTTTTGCTCATTTTTATCAATTTATTTTTGTTAATATGGCCTAATCTTAAATGCAATAGATAAGAACTACTTTCAGAGACATGTGAATAATGTGAAATGAGAACTTTATTATTAACTTTAATAGAATACATATTGTCAACTTTTGTTCCCTTTACAGATGTGCTTCCTTTCCTAATATAGACCTTCCCAGATTTAAATTTTATCCCGTATCCCTTGTTATCTAATATAGGAACTGATATTAGATTTCTCTGGATACTAGGAACATACAAAACATCATGCAAGACAATAACTGAACCTTTGACAAAAATCTTACACTTTCCTTCTCCTAACATGTCACTATAGGTGTTGTTGCCCATGTAAACTTTATGCTCTCCAACAGCTTTCTCTTTAAAGTCTACAAAAAATTTCCTACTGTTTGTGATGTGTCTAGTTGCTACTGAATCTATCCACCATGAGCTAGAAGTTGGTTTTGCCATCAATGCTTCAGTGATTGTCATTGTAATCTCCTTATGTGGTTTAACACCATGGAGTTTTGGACAATTCTTTTTGAAGTGTCCAACTTTTCCACATTTAAAACATGCTCCTTTAGCTTTGACTTTAGTGTTTGGCTTACTCTTCCATTTTCGTTTGAACTTTTTAGGCTTGCTTCTGAATGTAGGAGTTCGAACAATCTAATTTGAGTTTTGAGCCATCATCAAATTGCTAGATGCTCCTTCTCGCCTTCTTCTTTTCATTCTCTCTTCTTCAAGTACTGGTATCAATGGTAAAGAAATCATGGAAACTTCTTTTCCACTAAGTGTTAAAAGAAGTCACCACATGTTCCCATGATAAAGGAAGGCCGTTAAGTATGATGGTTACCTGCATTTTGTCTGATACAGGATGACCAACATTTGCAAGTGTTAAGTGCTAAAATATTCATATTTTTAGCCCTTAACTTACATGTGTTAATCCTTTAGTTTTAGTTAATTTATGCCATTTTAGTTCTTTTATGTGTTTTCCTTGATTTTGTAGGTTATTGAAAGAAAAAGAGCAATCTCAGAAGTTTCGGACTTAAAAGAGCTATTTTGAGAATATTGGAGGCTTTGGTAGTGCGATCAATCGTAGGGAAGCTAAGATCGAGCGCACTACAGGCGAAGACCACAAAGCGCAAGGCACCTGTGATCGAGCGCCCAGCACACAAGGATTGATCGAAGACCTGCGATCGATCGCACACGAGCTGCGATCGAGTGCACCCGTGCGTGATGGGCAAGTCAGCTGCTAGCCTTGATATGGAAAGTGTGATTTTTAGGGTTTTGTAACTTAGTGCAAACTAGGGTTCAAACCCTACAATTTTTAGGGTTTCTAAAGTATTCTTAAGGCTTATAAATAGACCCTTAAACCTCTAGAATAGACACACAATTTCCAATGAGAAGAATTGGAGCTCTTCAAGTTCAAATTTCGGGTTTATTCTTTTCCTTTCTTTCTTTTTATTTTATGAAGATGTTTAACATCAAACTTATGTGTAACTAGTTTATTTAGTAGGACTAGATTGAAGCCCTAGTTATGTTTAGTTAATATTCAATATTGGCGCATTTGTGATGATCATGTTGTGATATTTAATATGATTAATTCCTACTTTCATCAATTCCTCATATGTGTGTGCCTGATCAACATATGCATGTGGTATGAACTAGTTAGTTAAATCAATTTAGATGATCGAGTCCTGGGTTTAATAAAAGTAACAAAAGAAATCTACACCGGGTTCTTAGGTTAATCAACATGGGGAACCGGGAGTAGACACACATGCCCTAGGCCTTATGTATTAATCGATTTCCACAGAATTATGCTTTCTTAAAGAACAACTTAGTAGACACCAATGCCCTTAGGTTGACAAACATTAGATATACATAACATGATCAAAACATTGGCATATTGATATATTATCTAAATATAATTAGTGGTAGATATCAAAGCCCTACCTTTTTGTTATTATCAACTCAAAATTCAATCTTTGTTTTTATTTACTTTTGGAATTTATTTAAGCAAAATTCAGCAATCCTCGTGAGAATGACCCCGTACTTGCACCATATACTACTATGTTGACCTTGTGCACTTGCGGGTAAAACATACAATTATTTGCCTATTAATTTAGGTAGATATTTGTAACAACAAGTTTTTAGCACCATTGTCGGGGATTGTTTGATTTTGTTTGGAATTTTTTTTCCGTTAATTTATTTTTGGTTTAAATTTTTCTGTTTTTCTAGTTTTTTTTTTCTGCAATTCCTGTTTTGCCTCTAGAGGTGCGCTCGAATACCCAACCAGGGCGATCGAGCGCACCTCAAAGTGCGATCGATCGCACATCTAGAGAGCAGCACAGTTACTGCGCTAATTATAGATCTGATTTTTTTTTCTTTTGTTTCATCCAGAGTCATTCAAGGCATAGTAGTAAGTTTCTTTTTTAAAATTTCTTTTTTATTCTCTTTTTTATTTTAACTTTTTGTTATTTTATTTTTAATTTCACACATGTGGGGAGGCATTCCGATACCCCATGGACCATGTTCATTATGCCATGACCCTTATCACCATGTTAGAGAATGTCCTTCAATAAGACAAATTTCTAACAAAATTTTTGGGCATAAGAACACATCGTTCTCTAGACCAGGGACCAACCGCTATTTTGATTCCTATAACCCGTCATGGAGCCAACAGTCTATTCGTGGCAAGCTCAAGCTCTTAGAATTCAAGCACCACAACTTCATGAAGAGGAGCCATCTCCACAGTTCTATGATCAATCATATTCATGTATTAATCCCAGTCTGAGGCAATCCATTTTCAAGATAATATAGCTCGTGAAGAGGAACCATCTCCTATATATGACTATTCATATTCCTCTCCACCTCAACAATACCAAGAAGAGACACCTCCTCCGAAGAATTATGCGTTAGAAGAAGAGCATGGTAGTTTAGAAGAAACTGTTAAGGAGAGTTTTTGTGAGCCAAGTCTTGAGGATCCAATGGGAGAGTGTTTTGATCAAATTGGAGGTAACCTAGACCTAGACAATGTACTTGAGCATGCTGAAACTTCTAATGAGCCAAGTCTTAAGGATCCTTCGGGAGAGTGCTTTGACGAATTTGGAGGTGACCTCGACCTGGATAAGCTACTTGAGCATGCTGAGGCTTCTAATGAGCCAAGTCTTGAGGATCCATTGAATGAGCATTTTGATCAATTTGAGTTTGACTTGGATCTTGACAAGTTCCTCAAGCAAGCTGAGATGTTTAGTGAGCCAAGTTTGGAGGATCCATTGGAAGAGCACCTTGCTCAATATGAATTTGTTCTGGACCTTGACATGATACGTGAGCAAGCTGAGGCCTTGTTGGATTCCACTCCTGAGAACAACAAGGTAGAAGAAGAAGATGAGCAAACTGAGGTTCTAGAGGAGCTACATCGGAAAAAGGAAGAGAGCACTGAGACTTCTTCAACATCAGTTCCTATTCCCGAATTACTAAGAATCCAAGAGAAAAGTCTGTTGGGGTTATGTGATGAGCAAATTGAGGACATCAAGATAGATGAATTCCTTGAGTGTTATCCAGTTCATGATTCCCTCCCGGATGAGAAACTGTTGGAGAAAACTCAAAGTGGTCCTCCATGATCTATAAACATTCGGAAGCATCTTGCAACAGAAAAGATTCATTCCCTTTGGTGCAAGAGAAGGAAAGATTGGTGCTTCAAGTTTAAAGTACCAAAGTCTGGTTGAAGACGTTAAACTTAGCGCTCATGAGAGGCACCCCACAGCATATACTTTTTATTTTGTTTGTTTGTTTTATTTTTATTTTATTTTATTTTGTTTTTCTTTGTTATTTTAGTGTTTTGCAGGGACAAGTGTGCTTCGATTCAAGTTTGGGGGTGTGCTATGAGCCATACTATTCCAAATAGTTCGTCCATCTCCCCGGTAAATTCTTCTCATGTTATAGATACATTGAGGACAATGTGTAATTTAAGTTTGGGGGTATGGGAGACACTTTACACACACTTTGTCCTAATTCTATTTTATTTTTATTTTTATTGTTTATGAAAAAAAAAATTCCCAGTTTTATTTTATTTTTGTTGTTTGTGAAAAGGAAAATATATATATATATATATATATATATATATATATGCATGTTCATGTTTGCCTTAAAATTTTGGTTGATCTTAAGAATTGTGATTTGATTTCATTAATGAACTTAAAATTTTGAACACATGATCTAATAATTGAATTTTTCAGTTTGGTTACTTGCTTAGGACAGTTGAGAATTCATATGTTTTATCTGATCACACAAGCACATTAGCACATAATTTGTGGGGTATAACATGAAGGCTGATATATGTGTTTCTATGTCTTGGATGAAACTGGATGATTTATTAGATGGATACTTTGGCATATATATATGTGATGAGAATAATAATAATAATAATAATAATAATAATAATAATAATAATTATTATTATTATTGATAAGCTTTTCACTCAGTAACTGGACCTCTTGCCTCAAAGCAGTGAGTATTTACGTCAAGGTGAAATTTTTTGATTTGATTGATGTCATGGTTAGTTTGGTTTTGTAGCCTTTTTAACTCGAGTTGTAAGTCCTTAGGGGTGTTTTACATCTAATGCCCTAAAACCATCTGGTTTGGGAATCATTGACTTAACACCCGTTACATGGGTCAATTAGAAAGTTTAAGGGAACCAAACATTGCACAACCTGACCAAAATATATATATATATATATATGGGAATCATTGACTTAACACCCGTTACATGGGTCAATTAGAAAGATTAAGGGAACCAAACATTGCACAACCTGACCAAAATATATATATATATATATATATGCCATTGTTGTTCATTCTAATAGGGATTTCAATTATAGAGACATTGCACATTGGAAATACTTGGAAGTCTCATAATTTTGTGCTAGTTTACTTTACATTGTTTTCAAACTTGTGATACCATGTCCTTTGTAAGTGATTGAACTTTGAGATTCCAATTCATTGTGAAGATGGAGTTCATCTTTTTAAGCTTACTAATGAATGAAAATCATGATCTTGAAGTGATACTTTAATTTTTGGAATAACACGAACTGTACATGATGTTTATGGGTAACATTTCTGGAAAACCCTCACAAGATCTCACTCGTCCTCTAGGGTATTCCTAAGGGTTTAAAAAGCTTCTTGCATATACTAAATGCAATCGTACATCCAATGAAAGATGGATTTATCTTTTGTTTTCAATTTTCCATTTAGTTTTTAGTTTTGTATTGCTAAGGGTGGGGGTGTGTTAAGTGCTAAAATATCAATATTTTTAGCCCTTAACTTATATGTGTTAATCCTTTAGTTTTGGTTAATTTATGCCATTTTAGTTCTTTTATGTGTTTTCCTTGATTTTGTATGTCATTGGAAAAAAGAAGCAATCTCAGAAGTTTCGGACTTAAAAGAGCTATTTTGAGAATATTGGATGCTCTAGTAGTACGATCAATCGTAGGGAAGCTGCGATCGAGCGCTCTACAGGCGAAGACCACAAAGCATAAGGCACCTGTGATCGAGCGCCTAGCACACAAGGATCGATTGCAGACCTGCGATCGATCGCACACGGGCTGCGATCGAGCGCACCCGTGCGTGATGGGCAAATCAGCCTCCAGCCTTGATATGGAAAGTGTGATTTTTAGGGTTTTGTAACTTAGTGCGAACTAGGGCTCAAACCCTAGGATTTTTAGGGTTTCTAGAGTATTCTTAAGGCTTATAAATAGACCCTTAAACCTCTAAAATAGACACACAATTTCCAAGGAGAAGAATTTGAGCTCTTTAAGTTCAAGTTTCGAGTTTATTCTTTTCCTTTCTTTCTTTTTATTTTTTGAAGATGTTTAACATCAAACTTATGTGTAATTAATCTATTTAGTAGGGCTAGATTGAAGCCCTAGTTATGTTTAGTTAATATTCAATATTGGCCCCTTTGTGATAATAATGTTGTGATATTTAACTTGATTAATTCCTGCTTTCATGAATTTCTCATATGTGTATGTCTGATCAACATATGCATGTAGTATGGACTAGTTAGTTAAATCAATTTGGATGATCGAGTCCTGGGTTTAATAAAAGTAACAAAAGAAATCCACACCGGGTTCTTGGATTAATCAACATGTGGAACCGAGAGTAGATACCCATGCCCTAGGCCTCATGTGTTTGTCGATTTTCACAAAATTATGCTTTCTTAAAGAATAACTTAGTAGACACCCATACTAAATCCTTTAAGAAATAAAAGAATTAGAGTAGACACCTATGCCTAATTCGTTGCTTAGGAAAATCAATAGCTTAAGGAGTAGACACCCATGCCCTTAGGTTGACAAACATTAGATATACATAACATGATCAAAACATTGGCATATTGATATATTATCTAAATATAATTAGTAGTGGATATCAAATCCCTACCTTTTTATTATTATCAACTCAAAATCCAATCTTTGTTTTATTTTACTTTTGAAAGTTATTCTAAGCAAAATTCAGCAATCCTCGTGGGAATGACCTCGTACTTGCACCATATACTACTATGTTGATCTCGCGCACTTGCGGGTAAAACATACAATTATTTGCCTATTAATTTAGGTAGATATTTGTAACAACAACAAGCTCTTTTGCAAGTAATTTCATTTGATTAACAAATTCGCCGACATAGTCATTGTCACTCATACGTACATAGTTGTATTTGTCTAATAGCAACTGTACATGTGTATCAGATTTAGGGCCATACTTTGCCTCCAGTGCTTCCATCATTTCTTTAGCAGACTCATAACTTTCGAATAGAGGAATGATATTGTCTTTCATGTTGTGGAGAAGGGTGGCTCTCGCCATTAAGTCGGCTTCCATCCATTTTTCATGCTTCTGTTTGGCTTCACTATCATTTAGGTTAGCTGGATCGGGCTTCACAAATGTAAGGGTATACTATGTTTTGTCATGTGTGAGTACATAAGTTATGCGTTGTTTCCATATTCTAAAATTTATTCCATTAAGACTCTCGAGTCTAGAGGAATCAATGCTACTTTCAATAACCATTTTTAGAAAGTAGATTAAACAACACAATAATAATAATAATAATAATATTTATATTTATTATTTTTCAGTACAATTTTTACAATTGTCTGAATAACTATACTAATTATTACAAGCTAAATAACTTGCCTGTGATTCTAATGATTATTACAAACCAACATTGTCTGTGAAAATAAAAATAAAAATAATAACAAGAAATAATAATAACAACTTCAGCTCAATAATCTTTGGGATAAGTCAGACATGCCTTATATTTGTTCAGATGACCCCTATAATATCTAAGAGCTGGATTTGGTGGACTGACTCGTTCACCCGTCCTTGGAGGAGTGTAGCGGTGCATGCCAATAGGCCACGGGTCCCTGGGGTTCTACTCAATGGTCCTAACAATCTGTAAAGGATGTGGACCCCTTAGGCACTTGTCAAATGAGATCTCCTTTGTAGCCAATTCTAGAACAGTGAATGCAACCTCCTTGTGTTGACTTGGAGCCAACTAGCAGAGTCGGATAAACCTGTGGTGCAAACTTTGATGACTTTGATTAGAAGTCTCACCTCTTTCCCAATTATTTCTAGGATTATAATGCTGAAAATTATTAAAATTATTGTAAATAGAACCTGTAGAATTGTAGCCCTTCGAATAAGCTTTCCAATGGTTTTTGAATGGACGAAATCAGGGCTGAAACAAGCCAGAATGGTCAAAATAACTGAAATTCCTTTGAACCAGCCGGGTTTGCTGAAAATGGGTTGCCGGAACTGAGTCTGCTGAAACCGGATGGCCTAAACCGTGGGTTGAAACTCGGGTTAAATCCCAGGTCGGATATTGGATATGGCGGAATGGCAGGTTGGGCTTCAACGATTCGGGTTTTGATGAAACAGGTTGGGTTTCTGGTTTTTTATTTTATTTTATTTTTTATTTTTATTTTTTTAATCTGGGCTTGGGCTCGCAACACGGACTTTCGGGCTGTGTATTTCCACTTTGGGCAGAAGCGGAATGGTTGGCGAAGTGGGTCAGGATTAGGTTTTCGGGTGTGATCCAGAATGCGTGGAGCGGGTCGTTCGATTAGATCCAGTACCGAAACGGCATCGTTCGTATTTACTTGAACGGCGTCGTCTGGATAATAGGCGTTGGAAGGCACCTATTTGAGGAGGCTCGAAATGGTGTCGTTCTAGTTATCCAGAACGGCGTCGTTTGAAATAAAATCGAAACCACTCACCTTAGGCAACAAGACAACGTTGTTTAATGCGGTGCTTCCTCACTTTGTGAAACGGCGTCGTTTGGGGTTGGGGAATTGATAGTTTTCCTCAACCCTTCGTCTTCTTCCTCCAGATGTCCTCTCTTTTTTGAATTTTCTTCCTCTGCTTTAGGATGTGAGTTTTTGTCTTCTGGGTTTCTTCCGGGTCTTCTTCTAGATCTTCTTTTGGATCTTCTTCTTCTCACGGAGCAGGATATGTGAAGAAATTTTCAGATGAAGACACATACAAAGTTTCTTCTTTTTTCTCACAATTTCCCGAAGTAAAATTCGTAGATGGAGAGGCATTATCAGAAACGTCAAAAGTAAATTTTTGGGGAAAATTTTTCTCAGATTCATGTAAAGGAAGACTAAGAAATTTTCCCCAATATTTTTGTTCTAAAAAATACGTTCTCCTCAAAGCATCAATATTTCCTGTATAATGTAATCTACCGACTGTTATGATAAGAGGTTTTTCCTCTGGCTTTTGCAATGATTGATACAAATTGTAGAAAGCCACAGAAGAGGCTAAACCGATGATTTGTCTGTGGATTTTCTGATAAATTTTAGACAAAATTGTTTGAGGATCTTCAATTGTTTCTTTTGGTTCTTCAACGTTCTCTTGTTCTTCCATATTTCTATGCTCTAATACCATTGTAGGATTCTAAATTATAGGATTTTTGTAAATTCTTTAGAAAGGATTTCTCCGGTTAGGGTGGAAATCCGGTGGAGAATAAGAGTCTTTAGAATGCAAAAAAACCAAGAGAAAACTAAACAAAGATTTAACGTAAAAAATAGAAATTGAGAATCTGCATTCTCATGGGACTCTATTTATAGAGTCCCAATACAACTCTTGGTCAAGAGTTACCACTCTTGACCTGCTACCTCAACTTGGAAGTAATTTTACCTTCTTGTAAAATCTACATGATCTGGTGTGGTGATGACCACACTAATAATAGTGTGATCATCCTATACACCATCAGGAATTGTATGATTAAAACAATCGAAATCAGAAAGTGTCTCCCTCTCAACGGTTTTCCTCAAAGTATGATCAAATTAATCAACAAATTCCTTTAGTATGGTTTGTAAATGCACGTAACCATAAAAAAAAATACATTCATGCTTTCACTTCATTGCGTTGTATTCAGTCCCGCCCAAAACGTATCTTTCATACATGCTGGCACCCAAAAAGTCCGATCACTATATAATCCATTCAATCATGGGTTATTCTAAAGCTGGTAACTCTCAATTAAAATTTTTCAGTTTTCCTCAAATTCATCAACAGTGATAGAATCATACAAACAAGTATTTAGGGTACTCTTAATATCATCGCAATGATCATGTGCACCAAAATTTTTAAGGAATTTTCTCATAATGTGCCATAAACAATATCTATGTTGAGTTTTTGGGAAAACTCTCACACTTGCATTTTTCATTGCCCTAGCTTGATCTGTTGTAATTGCATTTGGAACTCGGTCATTCATGCACTTCAACCATAACTTAAACAACCAAACAAATGTGTCTTTAACCTTGTTTGATATTAATCTTGCCCAAAAAAGTATTGACTGACCATAATGATTCATTCCTACGAAAAGAGCAAATAGCATGTTTTTACCTATTAGTCAAGTAGGTGGTTTTAAATGTAATGGCATCCCCAAAGAATTCATATGCTGCCATACTTTTTATGCATTAGCCCAAAACACATTTCGCAACCTACCATCATTATTCATGTTCGTCAGATAATAAAAGCCATCATTCATGTCTTGCATTCTTTTGAAATAATCACCAAGTGCATGACCACCTTTTTTGCCAAGTCGAAGCTCTCTTGCCTTGATAATAAAATTTTGACAATCTTTCTCCCGAAATGGAAGATTTTCAAATCCCCAAATTTCAACAACCAACAAGTTAAAATTTTTATTCACACGTATTCCAGATCAATCATTATGATCAAGTCTTCTTTTGGCAACATCATTTATATTCCTATAACACCTAAAAAACTTTGCTTTGCTTGGGCTTACGAGATGGTTATGCTCAAGCACCACTTTACTCAAAAATCACGTTCCATCATTCCATAATGTCGCACAAATCTTGGCATTACACAATCTTCTATTAGTTGTTGGAGTTGCTTTGGAAGCATTACTTATGTTGCGTCTTCTTGAGCCATCTGATGTCTTTTTAATGGAAATGGTAATTATTGATTTTGTGATTATGCTTGCCCACAGGTTGGCCATCAACCACCCTCGGCCACCTATAGAGAGCACCCCACTACTGGGATGCCCTTGAGTGACTTTTTTGTTTTCTTTTGAAAGATTTTTTCGTTTTTCAAGTTTTTTTTTTTTTTTTTTTTTTTTTAATTTTTATTTATTTTTCAGTAAAATAAAAAAAATTTATTTTAGAGTGAAGTTGCAAAAATGCTAATATGGTATTAGCGGTCAATTGAAAAATTCACGGAGCAACTTCTTTCAAATTCGCAGAAACTCAAGCGGTAAAAGTTGAACTTTAAAAAGTGAGAAAGTGATTTCAAATCGCGCATTTATGATATATTTATCCTAAAATAAATAGAATTATTATATTTAAAATATTTTTAAAATCGAATATTGTCTAGATAAAAAACTGAATTATAAAAGCCAAAATCAGAAAGAATACATTTTCCAATAAAATTTAAAATTAAAATAGGAAATACCCTTCGATTTCGATATTAATTACCACAACAATTCGATATATATATATATTGTTTTTTCCTGAGCAATTCGAAAATCCTTATTTGGGCATAGAAACGGCGGGAAAATCTACGCTCAAAACCTCCATCTGCCCCAGTTCAGCCCCCAACCCTTCCAATTCCATTCCTCTCATTGCTCCTCCAAAGCCCTAATCCACCAATCAGCCTTCCGCCGAGGCTTAGAATGGTAGGCGGGCGCACCATCAACGTACTGAACGTGGCGGAGAAGCCGTCGGTGGCCAAGGCGGTGGCCAGCATTCTCTCCAGGAATCAGGGCCTGAGAACCAGGGACGGCCGCTCGCGCTACAACAAGATTTTCGAGTTCAATTACTCGATCAACGGACAGCCCTGCCACATGCTCGTCACCTCCGTCACCGGCCACCTCATGGAGCTCGAGTTCGAAGACCGCTTCCGCAAGTGGCACTCCTGCGACCCCGCCGATCTCTACCACGTTCCCGTCCGCAAATTCGTCCCAGAGGTCTCTTTCTCTCTCTCTCTCTCTCTCTCTCTCTCTCTCTCTCTCTCTCTCACTCTCCCTGTGTGTGTGTATATATATATATACATGCTTATGTGTGGTTGCGATGGAAATTAGATGTTTGAATAAATGTTAATTGGACCTTGTGGGAACAGTTGCTTGTGGTTGTTTAGAAAGTTTTCTCGATTTGTGATTGTAAAGAGGCGGGCGTAGTAGAGTATATTTGATCGATTTTGGTTTAATGTGGTGAAAGAGAAACAAAGTATGGACTATACATGGTTTCAAGATGCGGGGTCTTTCTTGGAATCTCATAACAATTGGTTTAAGTCCGTAGTTAGATGAATCTTTTGGTTGAACAGAGAAATGTGTCTCCCACGTCACCACGCAATGTTGATATTACAAGTTGCTGGGTAAGATTGCCATGATGCACATTGGGGCAGGTACGGACGTGGGCACAGTTGGTGGAGATCCCATCTAGTCGGAATAAAGGAATGGCAGGGGGGGGCTGTTCGCAGGAGTTTTGTCGGGGGGAGGCAAGCAGTATGAGTCCACAGATTCTTGATGGAAAGAAAGGAGTGGAATGTATGCCGGCAATGGAGCCCATTGGGCCTGGTTCTGGTATGGAAGAGGAAAGTATCTCAGAAACAGTTGGGTTGGAGGATTTAGGGCCAGGGATGATTTCTTCCAGCTGGGTAGTTAATAATTGTCTTAAATTTTGCCCTAAAATTGGTATAACTGATGAAGGGAAGAAAGGGGAGTTGGAGTTTTTGTTCAACTCTATTGAAGCTTCTAGAATGCAGGGTGATTCTGATTTGGGAGGCATCTCTGCCTATGTTCCAGCCCCAACAGGATTTAAGGAGCTCAAGGATTGTGAGAGGGGCGCATTGGTAGATCATGAAGCTTAACATCGTAGCATGGAATGTGAGAGGGTTGAATGACCTCAAAAAAAGGTTGCGTATTAGGGGTCTATTGAAAGAGTGGAATGTAGATATAGTGTGTTTGATTGAGACTAAGACGAAGGTTATTTCCCGAGAGCTGGTTTATAGTCTTTGGGGAGGTCAACATGTGGGGTGGAAGTTTAAAGGGTCTAATGATTTGTCGGGGGGGATGTTATTGATGTGGGATAGGAGGGTGGTGGAGTGTAAGGAGGAGTGTGTGGGGCATTTCTCCTTGGCATGCTCTTTTCAAAATGTGGAGGACAACTGGGAGTGGGCTTTTGGGGGGGTGTATGGTCCGAATGAGGATGGGGAGAGAAGGGTCCTTTGGGAAGAGTTGGCTGGTTTGATGAATGTGTGGGAGGTTCCTTGCTGTCTTGGAGGGGATTTTAATATCGTTCGGTTTCCTAGTGAGCGTTCCAGTGTTTCTTACTATTCCACTGGCATGATGGATTTCTCGGATTTCAACTCAGAGAACAACTTGGTGGACATGCCCATGATGGGGGGTCAATTTACGTGGTCTAATAATTGATGTAGGACATGTGTGTCCCCACCCCCAAGAATAAATAGTTTACTTTTAATCTTTTTCCTACTAGGAGTATATTTACTTTTCCTATTAGAATTATGTTTACTTTCCCTACTAGGATTATGTTTACTTTCCTACTAAGATTAGATTTACTTTCTCTACTAGAAGTAGGTTTACTTTTTCTCCAAGGATTTCTCTTCTATAAATAGGCTTGCCTATTATGTAAAACTCAATCAATTGAATTATTATAAAATCAGAGAATTCTCTCTCAAATACTTTGCGGAGTTTTATCCTTTTTTTAGCCTGCGGGCTTGTTTTTATCTTTTTGGGTAGAAGACGAAGACGCTTCTCCTTGCAGAATCAAAGACGCTGCTTTTTGATTAGTTACCTTAGTCTTCCGCTACGTCAGTTGGTATCAGAGCAGGCTTTATCCTGATCATGACCAATCAGCGCAACCGTGACGATTCCCTTAACGACGCTGCTCGTGACAGGGAGGCTCCTTGGAGAGCCAAATTCCAAGAGCTCCAGCAGATCCATCAAACGATGCAACAGGAGATACGACAAGAGATGCGCCAGATGCGGGAGATGATAGAGCGCATGCACATAGGTCCTAATCGTAATCACAGGGACAATGATGCCCATGATGACGATGGGATCCGAGTAAGGCCTATTCCTCATCAACCACTTGCACCCATAAACCGACCACCGGCCTATGACGATCCTAGTGACGATGAAGACTTCGCTGAAGGAGTATTCGGACGGGACATTGAGGTAGATCGAAGGGGAGAATTACGTAGAGGAGTCGGTCGTGGTGGCACAGGCTTCAGAGGTTATGAGCGCGGTAGAGCTGGCCATATGGGGAATGTCTATGACGGCGCTGGCTACCGGGATGCATATGGAGAGCAACCCAGACGTCAGGATCTTGGTAGGGAGGAATCCCACGAATACCGAATGAAGATTGATCTCCCATCATTCAACGGGCATCTTCAAATCGAAGATTTCTTAGATTGGGTGATGGAAGTAGAGAGGTTCTTTGATTATATGAGTATTCGCGAGGATCGCAAGGTGAAGTTAGTGGCATACAAGTTCAAGGGAGGAGCTTCTGCTTGGTGGGAAAAATTACAGATTTCCCGAGCCCGACAAGGGAAGGGACCTGTAACTTCATGGTTGAAGATGAAGCGGCTACTCAAAGCACGTTTTTTACCACCGGACTTTGAGCAACGGCTATTCCAACAATACCAAGAGTGTCGACAAGGAGGTCGGACCATCCAGGCGTATGTTGATGATTTCTATCGCCTATCTGCTCGGAATGATCTCATGGAAACAGAGGATCAACAAGTTGCAAGGTTTATTGGTGGACTGCGTGTGGCAATACAAGATAAGGTTTCTATGCATCCTGTCTTTACTTTGAATGAGGCAGTTAGTTTGGCAGCCCGAGCAGAGAAGCAACTGGAGAGGCCTAAAGCAACAACCTGGGAGCGAAACCCGAGCGATTCGACGAGACCAACGCAGGGACGGGGAAAACAACCTCTAGTCCCGACTGTCACACCAAGTCAACCAGTGACTTCCACGGGAAAAGGAGCCAGTAGCAGTTCAAGCACCTCGAGACAACCAGCCAACAATCCATACGCACGGCCCAATCTAGACAAATGTTTCAAATGCAACCAACCGGGACATAGGTCGCATCAATGTCCCCGGAGGCAGATGGTAAACTTGATCGAACCTGAGCCAGAGGGAGGGTCCGAGAATGGAGATATTGATACACCCGAGTATGAAGAAGAGGAGTTGGCTGACGCTGATGAGGGAATCCCACTTTCCCGATCCTTAGTAATTCAACGTTTACTCTTGACACCGAGGCAAGAGGATCAATCTCAAAGGCACAAGATTTTTCGTACTCGCTGCACAGTCAACCAAAGAGTATGTGATGTGATTATTGATAGTGGTAGCGGGGAGAACGTAGTGTCGAAGGAGATGGTTTCAAAGTTGGGTTTGAAAACTGAGAAGCACCCAACTCCATATAAGATCGGATGGATCAAGCGGGGAACCGAGACACTAGTAACCGAGAGATGTCGTTTCACATTTTCGATCGGTAAGCATTACTCGGATTCTATTTTGTGTGATGTTGTCGAGATGGATGCATGCCACTTAATCCTGGGAAGACCGTGGCAGTTTGACGTGAATGCCCAGCAGCAAGGAAGAGCCAATGTCTACACTATCTTTTGGGATGGTCGGAAGATAACATTTCGACCTTTACAAGAAGTCGAAAATTCTACTCAGTCCAAGGGAAAGCCGGTCCTCCTATCCACTGGATCAGAATTTATAGAAGAAGTTAAGGAGGCCCGAGACATCATAGCATTGGTGACCGAAGGGAACCCCGGGCTCCGTCTCACAAGACGTTCCCGAGATAATGCGACCGATGTTAGAAGAATTCCAAGACATCATGCCTAAAGAGATGCCCGAAGGACTGCCGCCCATGAGAGATATCCAGCACTATATTGACTTAGTGCCGGGAGCAAGTCTCCCGAACTTGCCACATTATCGAATGAGCCCAAAGGAGAATGCTATTTTGCAAGAGCAGGTAGAGGGGTTAATTCGGAAGGGACACTTGCGAGAGAGTATGAGTCCATGCGCAGTACCGGCCCTACTTGTACCGAAGAAAGATGGGAGTTGGCGAATGTGCGTGGATAGCCGGGCAATAAACAAGATCACGGTCAAGTATCGGTTTCCAATTCCCCGAATAGGTGACATGTTTGATATGCTATCTGGGGCTAAGATTTTTTCGAAGATTGACTTGAGGAGTGGATATCACCAAATCCGTATACGACCGGGAGATGAATGGAAAACTGCGTTCAAGACTAAAGAGGGGCTTTATGAGTGGATGGTGATGCCTTTCGGCCTTTCGAATGCACCAAGCACTTTCATGCGACTCATGAATCAGGTACTGAAACCTTTTATCGGAAAATTTGTCGTTGTCTATTTCGATGATATTCTTATCTATAGTCGCAACCCGGTGGATCACATGGATCACGTGAGGAAAGTGTTGGAGGTTCTCCGTGAAAATAAGTTGTTCATCAACTTAAAGAAGTGTAGTTTCATGATGGATCAGTTACTCTTCCTCGGATTTGTAGTCGGTGCCGATGGAATCCGAGTGGATGAAGAGAAGGTGAGAGCAATCCGAGAATGGCCCACACCCAAGTCAGTGGGAGAAGTAAGAAGTTTCCATGGGTTAGCAACTTTCTATAGAAGGTTCGTTCGGAATTTCAGCAGTATTGTAGCACCGATCACCGAGTGTATGAAGAAAGGAAAATTCAATTGGGGTGAAGAAGCTGAGCGAAGTTTCTCAATCATCAAAGAAAAGCTATGCACAGCACCTGTACTTGCCTTACCTGACTTTGACAAGCTGTTTGAAGTTGAATGTGATGCATCAATCGTCGGGATAGGAGCTGTGTTATCTCAAGAAGGGAAGCCCGTAGAATTTTTTAGTGAGAAGCTCGGAGAAGCAAGACAGAAGTGGTCAACATATGAGTTGGAGCTTTATGCTGTCTTGAGAGCCCTCAAGGTGTGGGAGCACTACCTGATCCAACGAGAGTTTGTCCTCTATACCGACCATCAAGCATTAAAGTTCATCAATAGTCAAAAGAATCTAAATCGGATGCATGCTCGGTGGGTTTCTTACATCCAACGGTTTACTTTTTCTCTTAAGCATAAGTCGGGAAAACTGAATCGTGTAGCTGACGCTTTAAGCCGCCGAGCTACCCTACTGATCACCATGAAAGCTGAAGTGACTGGACTCGAGTGCCTAAAGGAGTTATATAAGGAAGATGAAGATTTTGGTGAAACCTGGAAGCATTGCAAGGCAGGGCAACCAATTTCTGAAATACATATTCAGGAGGGGTATTTATTTCATGGGAATCGGCTGTGCATTCCGAGGAGTTCCTTACGGGAACAAATAATCCGGAATTACATGCTGGAGGTTTGGGTGGTCATCTAGGAAGAGACAAGACTATTGCTCTGGTAGAGGAGCGGTATTACTGGCCGCAACTGAAGAAAGAAGTAGGTAATTTTGTCCGACGATGCCAAACTTGTCAGGTCGCCAAGGGGCAAACCCAAAATACGGGATTATACATGCCTCTACCAATACCAGAAGCACCGTGGGAAGATGTATCCATGGATTTTGTATTGGGTCTACCGAGAACCCAACGAGGAGCAGATTCTATAATGGTAATTGTGGATAGATTTTCCAAAATGGCTCACTTTGTTGCTTGCAAGAAAACATCTGATGCGGTTCAAGTGGCCAATCTATTCTTCCGAGAGGTGGTTCGATTGCATGGAGTCCCAAAGTCTATCACTTCTGACCGAGACACCAAGTTCTTGTCTCACTTTTGGCGAACATTATGGAGGCGGTTCGACACAGCATTGAACTTTAGTAGCACGAGCCATCCGCAGACAGACGGGCAGACAGAAGTTGTTAATCGAACTCTAGGTAATTTACTTCGATGTATTGCAGGTGACAAACCGAAGCAGTGGGACCTGGCTTTAGCTCAGGCTGAGTTTGCCTACAATAACATGGTGAATCGATCTACTGGGAAGGCACCATTTGAAGTCGTCTATGGGAGAACTTCGAGACTTGCAGTAGATCTTGCAGCTTTACCTAAGCTACCCGGTGCAAGTGTGGCAGCGGAGCATTTAGCAGAACGGGTGAAAGCTACCCAAGAGGGAGTTCGTCAGCATCTGGAAGAATCCTATGCTAAGTACAAGACGGCAGCAGACAAGGGTCGGCGATCGAAGATTTTTCAAGAAGGAGATTTTGTGATGGTGTATCTACGCAAGGGGCGACTGCCGACTGGTACTTCTGGAAAGCTGAGGAATAAGAAGTATGGTCCATGCAAGGTACTAAAAAAGATTAACGACAATGCATATGTCATCGATCTTCCAGAAGAAATGGCGATATCCTCAACATTCAACGTGGCAGACATTTTTGAATATTTTCCACTAGAGGAGTCAGAACTTAACTCGAGGACGAGTTCTTTTCAAGAAGGGGAGACTGATGTAGGACATGTGTGTCCCCACCCCCAAGAATAAATAGTTTACTTTTAATCTTTTTCCTACTAGGAATATATTTACTTTTCCTATTAGAATTATGTTTACTTTCCCTACTAGGATTATGTTTACTTTCCTACTAAGATTAGATTTACTTTCTCTACTAGAAGTAGGTTTACTTTTTCTCCAAGGATTTCTCTTCTATAAATAGGCTTGCCTATTATGTAAAACTCAATCAATTGAATTATTATAAAATCAGAGAATTCTCTCTCAAATACTCTGCGGAGTTTTATCCTTCTTTTAGCCTGCGGGCTTGTTTTTATCTTTTTGGGTAGAAGACGAAGACGCTTCTCCTTGCAGAATCAAAGACGCTGCTCTTTGATTAGTTACCTTAGTCTTCCGCTACGTCAATAATCAAGAAAATGAGAGCTAGTCTAGAATTGACCGATTCTTGCTTTCCTCGGATTGGGAAGATTACTACCTTGCAGTGTCACAAAGAAGACTTCAGCGCTTGATCTCTGATCACTTCCTTTTATTATTGGATTGTGGGGCTTCTTGCGGAGGTAATAAGTGCTTTAAATTTGAAAATATGTGGCTTAAAGCTGAAGGTTTTGTTGACAAGGTTAGTTCTTGGTGGGGGTCTTATTCGTTTGAGGGTTTACCTAGTTTTGTGCTAGCTAAGAAATTAAAATCCCTTAAATTGGATTTGAAAAAGTGGAATGAGGAGGTGTTTGGGGATATTGGGAGGAAGAAAAAGGAGTTGTTGGGAGGTATTCAGGAGTTGGATGAATTGGCAGAGGTAAGAGGCTTAGCCTAGGAGGAGAAGGTTCGAAAGACGGATATGGTGAAAGATCTGGAGAACACCTTGTTGTGTGAAGAAATTCATTGGGGCCAAAAATCGAGAGCTGTGTGGCTCAAAGAGGGGGACCGCAATACTAGTTTCTTTCACAAGATGGCTAACTCTCATCGCAGGTATAATCGTGAGGAAGTGCTTCGTATTAATGGCGTATTATCCGATGATCAAGCCGAGGTAAAAGATCACATTGTGAAGTATTATCAAAGCTTATACTCGGAACAAAGCACGTGGCGGCCTAGAATGGACAACCAGCCTTTTTTGCCCATTGATGAGGAGGATAATAGGTGGTTAGAAAGAGATTTTGAAGAAAAGGAAGTATGGGAGGTGGTTAAAGGCATGGATGGTGATAAGGCTCCGGGTCTGGATGGCTTCTCCATGGCTTTTTTTTTTTAAGCCTGTTGGGGTGTTGCTAAACATGATGTTATGGCTGTTTTTGCCGAGTTCCATCGTAGATGACAGTTGGTGAAGAACTTGAATGCAACTTTTATTTCCTTGATCCCGAAAAAGGTGGATGCAGTGGAGATGGACTTTCGGCCCATTAGCTTGGTGGGAGGGGTGTACAAAATTGTATCTAAGGTTCTTGCCAATAGGATGAGAATTGTGTTGGGTAAGATTATATCCTGCTCTCGAAATGCTTTTATCGGGGGTCGTCAAATCCTAGATTCTGTTCTTATTACAAATGAATGTGTGGATAGTCGCATGAAGTCAGGGGTGCCAGGTGTTCTTTGCAAATTAGACTTGGAGAAGGCCTATGACCATGTGAATTGGGACTTTGTGTTGTATTTGCTGCATAGGTGTGGTTTTGGCGAGAGGTGGAGGGCTTGGATAGAGTGGTGTATTACGTCGGTAAGATTTTCCATTCTTGTGAATGGTTCTCCGGAAGGTTTCTTTAACAGCTCGAGGGGAATTCGGCAGAGGGACCCTCTTTCTCCGTTACTTTTTGTGCTTGTTATGGAGGCATTGAGTAAGATGGTGAATGCGACGGTTGACCTAGGCTTTTTGACTGGCTTCTTGATGGGAAATAGGGTGTATTATTGGAGTTAGCGGTCTCTCACTCTTTATTTGCTGATGACACCTTGGTTTTTTGTGAAGCTTCTATCGAGCAAATCCGGTATGTGCGTCTCATCCTTTTATGTTTTGAAGCTGTTTCGGGTTTGAGAGTGAATCTTGGAAAGTCTAAAATTGTGGCTATTGGTGAGGTGGAGAACATTGAGGTTTTAGCTAATATCCTTGGGTGTAGTGTTGCCGATTTGCCTATGAAGTATTTGGGTCTCCCTCTTGGGGCAGTGTATAAGGATACGGTTATGTGGAATGATGTGATCGAAAAGATAGAGCGTCAGATGGCAGGTTGGAAGAGAATGTATCTCTCTAAAAGGGGTCGTTTAACTCTCATTAAGAGTACGCTCTCTAACCTTTCGACTTACTTTTTGTCTCTGTTTCCGATTCCTATGAGTGTAGCTAAAAGACTTGAGAAAGTTCAAAGAGATTTCTTATGGGGAGGGATGGGAGACGAGCCTAAGTTGCATCTTGTAAATTAGAATCAAGTCTGTCGTCCCCTTCGGTACGGCGGGCTTGGAATTCGAAAGTTGCATCAGTTTAATCAAGCTCTCCTGGGTAAATGGCTTTGGAGATATGCGAATGAGAGTGAGGCTTTGTGGTCTAAGGTTATCAAAGCTAAATATGAAGACTAGGATGGTGGGTGGTGCACAAAGGAGGTTTCGGGTTCCCATGGTGTGGGCTTATGGAAGCACATTCGTCAAGGATGGAATTTTTTTGCCAAAGGTATCCGTTTTGAGGTGGGGGTGGGTTTGAAAGTTCGTTTTTGGCATGATATTTGGTGTGGAGATTCCTCTTTGAAGCATGCTTTCCCGTCCTTGTTCAGCATTGCCAGACATAAAGAAGCTTAGGGTTGTCGAGTGGAATGTCATTTTTGTGCAGCTCGTATAGGATTGGGAGATGGATTTGATTTCTTCTTTCTTTGATCGGTTGTACTCTTGCAAGATATCCATAGGTTCTGTGGATCGTATTCGATGGTCATCGTCTAAGAAAGGCAAGTTCGAGGTTAAGTCACTCTTCAAGGCCTTGTCCAATTTTGACCATGAGGTGTTTCCTTGGAAGAGCATTTGGCGTACTAAGGTGCCTTTACGAGTGGCTTTTTTTGGGTGGACCGCGGCCTTAGGCAAAATTTTGACTCACGACACCCTGCGGAAGAGGAACCTAGTGGTAGTGGAGTGGTGTTGCATGTGCAAGAAGAATGGAGTCAGTCGATCATCTTCTTCTCCATTGCGAGATCACAAGTGTTCTTTGGCATACTATTTTTGATCGGTTTGGGTTGCATTGGGTCATGCCTTGCAAGGTGAGGGGCTTGTTCGATTGTTGGTGGTCGGGAGGCCGTTCCAGAAGCGCGGTAGTGTGGAAGATGATCCCTCTGTGTCTTATGTGGTGTATTTGGAATGAAAGGAATGCTAGATGCTTTGAGAACTCTACTAGGACTATAGAGGAATTGACTCATTTTTTCTTCTTTACTCTGTATTCCTGGACAGCCGCTTGGCTAGCTCCTATAGGGATTAGTTTCTCTGATTTCCTTTTTCATTTTTCTCCCTCTTAGGCGCTCTCTTTTATACTCCCCGTGTATGTGAGTTGCGCCCCTCTGCGATTTTGACTTATATCATTACTACTTATCCAAAAAAAGATTGCCATGATGCATATTATAGTGTTAAGATGGTAGGCGCGATTGTGATGCAGCTACTATGTTGAGGCATTTTGAGGGTCAGTAGATGTGATAACTTTTTGTCAATATATTTTACATAGAGGCATCTTATATGGCAGCTAGATCAACATTTGCAATGAGAAGTCGTTGGTTGGGATAACAGAGAAATTGGACTATCAGTTACAGTTATGTGATCTAGATAAGAGATTAACAACCATTTCACGTTTGTTCTTTTGCTTGTATGGATAACTCTCTGACCTATTCTTTCTTTGTGTTTGTTTTCTGCCAATTTAGGACAAGTTGGGTATCAAGAGGACGTTGGAAGAGGAAGCTAGGAGGTGCCAGTGGCTTGTATTGTGGCTAGATTGTGATAGAGAAGGAGAAAACATTGCATTTGAAGTGATAGAAGTTTGCACAGCAGTAAATGCTGATCTTACCATTAGGAGGGCTCACTTTTCTGCCTTAATTGACAGGTCCTAAACGTTAATATTCTCTTTGTGGTTTTTGATTATCATCTTCTTCTCTTTACTTTCATGCTTTGGTTTTCGAGTCTCCAGTGAAATCCATGAAGCAGTGCAACATCTTGTTGAGCCGAATAAATGGTTTTCTGATGCAGTGGATGCTAGGCAAGTGAGTACCTTCTCCCACCCAGGTGGAACTTTTACTTGTTCGTTCAAAGGCCAAATTATTTTGCACAACATGCCTTTTGAACTTGTTCACTATATAGCTGTTAAGTAAGAGTGTTGTAGTCCTACTATCATTCTTTTTTGTGTTAGTTGTATCTCATTCTACATGGAATGAAATTGACATTCTTGTTTGTTGCAGGAAATAGATCTTCGGATTGGTGCTTCTTTCACTAGGTTTCAGACTATGCTGTTGAGAGATGCATTTGTTATTGATTTGGCTACAGATGACAGAAATATTGTTCTAAGTTATGGTCCTTGTCAGGTATGGTGCCTGTTGACAATGATTTGTATTACTAACTGGGGCATGCAGTTCTCATGCATTTCCACTTTACCTCCTCCATAAGTGTAGTTCCCCACACTTGGCTTTATTGTGGAAAGATATTGGGAAGTACAAGCACATGAGCCAGAAGAGTTTTGGACAATCAACTGCTCACACAAATCAGATGAAGGCATTTCTACTTTCAGTTGGATGTAAACCATGAATGCCTTGGCAATTCCATTTTTATTTTTGATATTTAGTTCACGTAAAGTTAAATTTGACAGTGTCTGATTTGGTAGGCGTGGGCATCTGTTTGACTACACTTGTGCCATTATAATTTATGAGATGTGTGTTCAGGAGCCAACTGCAACTGTGAGTAATAATGAAGCTTTGTAACTTGAGCATTATGATAACTTTATGGTATAAATACCACTGAAATTTCACTTTTAGTTATTTAACTGCCGTTCAGGTTACAAAGGTTAGACAGCAGGAGAAGCTCAAGTATCCTCCACATCCTTTGAATACCATTGAGCTTGAAAAACGTGCTTCACGATACTTCCGGATGAGTTCTGAACACACCATGAAGGTTTGTAGTTTACGTCTGTGGTACATACAACAATTCCATATCCTTTCTAATTGATTGCTGCATACAGATGGAATTTAAATTGAAATCGAAGTAATAGGGTACAGTGATTGAAAGGTATTAAATTCAAGCTTTGACTGTGGTTCAGTTCCTTCAAAAGTATACTTTCTCTATGGAAGGTTTTATAGACTTTTGTGAAAAAAGAAAATAATGGGGAAATGTGTCTGTATGTCTGTAGTTGTAAAGAAAAACACAGGAAAGAAAAACACTTGAACTCGAAGTAATGGAGTACAATCATGGAAGGTTTTGATATGTGGTTCAATTCATCATAGGTAGAATCAATCCATGGAATTTTATATCCTCTTTATATAATAAAATATGAGGAAATGTGTGAATTTGTGTTTGCAGGCCTGTTCCTTCTATTTTGCTTAATTCTACGAAGTTCCATTGCTGTCCAATTTTTTTTTTTTTTAAACGTTAGCAAGATCCAGTCATCCAAACAATCTAATTCTTAACTCTGAATATGTGACTTATCCTGTCTTTGCTCCCCTGCTCTTAGAGCTTCAAATTTAAAATTAAGTTCACTTTGTACCAAAGCAATTATAGTTATTTTTGGCAAATGAAAAAATTATATGGCTTTCCTTCATGATCTATTAGAGCTACTTCTTAATAAGATCCTGGGACATATGAAATTGGCAGTTTACATATGCCTATAGATATTTCAGATACATCTCATATCATTGTCACTTATTCCTAGAGTTATTAATGAGCCGAGCTTGAGTGAAGAGTGCTTACTTTGTGATTATAAGTACTATAAATTTTACTTAAATTTGTGATTATAAGAAACGCATTGTTGATTCCAATGCTAATTATGTATAACTAATATATATTGAATATTACTACTTAATAAATAATATACCATATAAGCTATTTTTATTAATATATATGTACATATTAATAAATATATATGAGTTGAGCCTAACAAGCGACTCGAACTTTATACGAGCTTGTTTACGAACACTAACCGAGCCGAGCTGAGTTTATACGAGTTTGTATTGTTTAATAATTGAACCTAGTTTTGTGTTCACGAACGGTCCATTAATAATCAATTTGAGTTTGAGTCAAGCTTAATTGAGCCGAGCTTAAATATGTTCACGAGTAGCTTTGTTAATTTAACAGCCCCTACCCATTCTTGTTCATTTGTTCTGCAAAAATGAAAAGATATGAAAAGAAAATTGCTACTTGTTTTTCCAATATACTTGGGGAATTCCCTTTTTAAAAGCTTTTAATCTTATACTATGCTGATTATGATTCATTTACACTGTGAAATGGATATTTAAAATGCATCTCAGTCTGAAACACTTTTTTTTTTGTTTATAGGTCGCTGAAGATTTATACCAAGCTGGTTTCATCAGTTATCCTCGTACAGAGACTGACTGCTTTTCACAGAGAACTGATTTGCATGTTGGTAACTTTGTCTGCTATGGACAAGCATGAAAATGTTTCATATAGTGGCAACAGCATCTACTTAAATCATTGTAATCATCTAAGGTTTGGGACAGCAACAGGTTAAGGAATTAAAATTTGGAAGCTAGAAGAGAGATATAGGTAATATGAATGGGAGATATAGGTGAGAAAAATATGAATAAGAGAGTGCAACTGATGTGAAGTAAGAGAAAATAAGCAAGGGTTAGTAGAAATTAAAAATGAATCAACAGAGTACTAACTGGCGCAATGGTAGATGTTGCATACATGTTGATATTTAAATTGATACATCTATGTACTTTTTCTGTGTATGTATTTATCTCTGAAATAATGACGATATTCTCCAACAAGCATGGCATGCTTCTCTTGGTCATAGCACAGGATATTAACCCTTTCAACCTAATGAGGAACATGGCTTATACATTGAATAACTAAAATAATAGTACTCTCGTTTTATTAGTTTATTCTTAAAGTGCATGGATCCATCTGCTTCCATCTGCATAGTAAGTTTTAGTAATCCTTAATGATGGCAACATGATCAAGAGGACTGCCTTTAAGTACATCATGGTTATGGACATAAATGAGTTTGTTAGTCCCTTTCTGTTGGCAAATACTCCTTCAGGTGGGGCCCGAGCCATCAATGAGATACCACTTTGGAAGAGCTAGAATTCTGACCCTGTGTCATTTGTCACATGCAATGTTATACTTTTTTGATGACTGCGTTTGCTCATGCATGGCGATGACATGAAGACAGGAATTTTTCTTGTTTGATATTCTTGGAGATCTCCAAGATGCTTAGAAGTGGATGCTTTGATATTTTTATTTATATCTTAATCTAAAGAAATCTTCATGTTAAGTTGCATATACTTGAAAAAGACGAAACTGACATGATTTAAAGCCTGTTTTGACCTTTAAAATAACTTTTATGTTGTTGTTTGACTATTCATTCTTGGTCAGGATTGAAATGGCATAAATAAGATGCCAACAACTAGCAGAAGCACCTGCTATGGGAAATGACATTAAGCTTTTACTAATTGTGAAAGTTCTTTGGTTATACTTTTAACACATTGCCTGAACCAATTGGACGAAAGTGTTTAAACTCATCTTTTCTTCTGGTCGCTCTTTGGATATGTTGAAATGAAAATGGTTTAGGTTCATGATTTCAATAATTTTTATGTAGATGTATATCTTGGGTGTAAACTTTTCTCTTATTGGATTGGACCTCAAGTGATTATGAGTCTTTTGATATTTTTGAGGCTATTGAGATTATCTTCCAATGTTTGGATTTATGGAGGTCCTAGTTGATAATTTATCTGTAACTCTATTATGGAATTTGATTTTTCATAAGTAGTGGTTTTGTTAGATTTTGCTTTTAGTTTGGGGCACTTTCAACTCATAATTATACCAGGGTTGAGTTTTAAAGGCAATTACCTCTCTATCTTGTTTTGAAATTTGTCTACCTTTTGCTTATATTTTTGGATGTCTTCTGTTTACCATGTACCCTTGTTTATGTGCTTAATAGATGTCAAGTTCCACATCTCTTAAAGTAGCCACGACTTTCAGGCATTCACCTTTGTGAAAACATCCTAAACTCATGCTTCTTGATCGACTCAGTTATATGCCAACTCTCCTTCCTGCTTAACGCCTTTTTAAGATTTCCCTTTTAGTTTCTTTTTTCCTGGAAAAAGAAAAGGTTATCACTACTTTCTACTGTTGATCACATGCCAGCATAGCATTTCCACTAAATATCTTTTGCTCTCCATGCATTATAGCAGCTTTTTCACTTAATTTGATGTCGTTTTCATCCCTGTGTTGACCATTAACTCTTTCTTTGGTTGCTTTTCATCAGCTTTGATTGATTTAACGAGCCATCATGTCATTAATTTCATGTAGGCAATTGTGCAAGAACAACAAAGGCACCCTGTATGGGGATCATATGCACAGCGGTTGTTGGACACCGGGACAGGACTTTGGAGAAACCCTAGCAATGGTGGACATGATGACAAGGCCCATCCACCCATTCATCCAACAATGCTTTTTTCTGGTGAAACTCGATTTAGTCAAGACCACCATGTAAGCAGTGTCACCATCTTAGTTGTATTTGACTGGTTACTGCATGTTCTTGAATTGTATTTTCCTTGTCTGAGCTAAGATGCTTGGTTTACTGTTTCTTTTGAATTTTAAATAACATTAACTTTGTGACAGAGATTGTATGAGCTGGTTGTTCGCCATTTCCTGGCATGTGTCTCCCAGCCAGCAGTAGGGGCGGAAACTAATGTTGAAATTGATATTGCTGGTGAATTGTTTTCTGCATCAGGGAGAGTGATACTAGCTGTAAGTTTTCTTTGACAGTTAAAAAAAAAAAATCTTTGCCATCTAGAGTTGCATTATGACTTATTATTGGGCTTTTGAATAGCAAATATGTTATACTTCGATGGCTCATAGTTGGGTATGCTTGAGCAAAAATTTGAGGAAACTGGAACTATTTTTAACTATCTCCAATGAGTCAAGAAATATGTGTCAGTTGAAGTCAGTAAATTGTAAAGTTTAATATGCTGTCAGGATTTTGCTCCATTTTTTGACTAGCTTTGGAGTTCAATATTTCAATTAGGGTATAATTAAGGACTTCTCTACTTCTCACAGAAGCTAAAATCAATGAAATATCATAATCTGTTGAGTGGGTAAAATTTTTACAAATTGTTCAAATGTCACCATTTTATTAAGCTTTGAAATTTTTATGGATAATTATTAATTCATGAATAGTAGCAATTGTTCTTACTAGCTTAATTTCTATTAAAAGTATACAACAGACTGGATATGCAAATTTTGCTGATCAAATGTGTTAGTATTGAGCAATGATATACTTATACGGTAAAAGATTTGCTTATGCTTTTTAGTTCATTCTTAACGCAATTGGTCCTGCTTTTGGAGAAAGGAAAAGAGTTATGATATTTAGCTTGTATCCTCATTAGATCTTATTGGGTATGACAGATATAAAACTTAGATTGTATATAAGGACATTTCTGTTTCATCATTGCATGTAAGTTATGTGTTATCTTGGCCCCTAAGTGCAACAAGAGCCATCTCGATGTATAACTGCAGAAAGAGAAGCCTTAGTAGCTTCATATTGGGCATGATGGACTGTTGATTGAAGTCTTATTTCTGTGAGAGCAGCAGCGCAAGATTGGGACATAAAATCAGTGAATTCTTTTCTGATTTGATATATCCATGAGAGTTCAGGAAGCAGAAGATTAGATAATCTGTTGGAGGTTGAAACAAAATAGTCTCTTGATGGTTGGTCTTTTAATGCTTTGGGAGGGCCTAAAGGTGCTGTATCCTTTTATAAGTTGTTGGGAAAAATTCTTATGGTAGATAACCTGATGATTCTTGCGTTTGGCCTCACCATTCTATCTTGGAGTGAACATAAGGTGTTTGATGGATGATGCCTTTGCTAGACAAATAGGTAGCAAAAAAAGCGGACTCATACTCTTTGACATTATTAGGTGGCAAGATTTGAATTTTTTTATCCAAATTAAGTTTTAGTTTCGTGACAAAAAAGTTGAAATATAGAGAATAACTCATAATTATTTTGCATAAAAAATAACCAAGTCATGCAAGAATGATAATTGATGTAGGACGATATTTATCTTTATTTTCGGTAAAAACGAAAATAAAGAAAATATCAAAAATAATATTGGAGCAGCGCCGCTTGATCAGAATTTTAGCTATTCTCAAACAATGGAAGTACAAAAGGAAAGATTGCCACGATTCCCGCTGATTGTCAATTTTATATTAAGATTTTATTTTATTTTATTAGGACTTTATTTCCTTTCCTTATTAGGATTAGGTTTACTACTACTATAGGATTATGTTTACTTTCCTACTAGGATTAGATTTACTTTCTCTACTAGAAGTAGGTTTACTTTCTCTACAAGTATTTCTCTTCTATAAATAGGCTTGCCTATTATGTAAAACTCAATCAATTGAATTATAATCAAATCAGAGAATTCTCTCTCAAATACTCTGCGGAGTTTTATTTTTTTCTTAGCCTGCGGGCTTGTTTTATCTTTTGGGTAGAAGACGAAGACGCTTCTCCTTGCAGAATCAAAGACGCTGCTCTTTGATTAGTTACCTTAGTCTTCCGCTACGTCAATAATCCACAATGTTACAAAATATTAAAATTTATTAGAAGCAATGTTTTGTGGTCCCAAACATTAGAATGCACTAACTCAAAAGGACTCGAAATCCAACTAGGAACCCTAGTTGAGAAGGACACACGATGATATTTGCCAAGTTCGCAAGACTCATTAAAAGAAGGCACATGACTCTTCAAAATAGGAAGAGATGGATGATCAAGACGACATTGGCATTCAAAACACCTGTTGAGGTGTTATCCCCACCTTTCTCTACTTCAAAAGGTGTATCTCCTAAGGTGTTTGGATGTGTTTGTTTTGTCCACATTCATGGTCTAGCTTGGGGTAAGTTAGATCCTTGTGCCCTCAAATGTGTCTTTGCGGGTTATTCTTCTAGGTAGAAGGGGTAGAAATCTTATCATCCCCCATCGTGAAAACATTTTTGTCTCGATGGATTTTACCTTTTTTGATACACAACCATATGTCTCCCTAGCCCAACATACTGTTCAGGGGGAGGGTTTTAGTAAAGAGGAGTTTTCTAGTTTGTTACTTGTACCTGCTTTTGTGCTAGAGCAAGAGAAACAATAGCCGTTTTCTAATGAGTCTCCTACTGATCCTACTGATAAGTTATACACGCTGCCTGTGGAAGAGTTGAGAGTTTACTCCATACTCCAAAAAGTAAGACTATTCGTCATCATACTTGCCAAACATCTAATCATGACTCTGGTAACACTACATTCCTAATCTAAATCCTTAAATACCTGTTGTCGATGATATGAATCTTCCTATTGCACTACGCAAAGGAGTTAGGTCACGCACTCACTATCCCATACCTGATTTTGTATCCTATCACATCTTTCATCATCCTTCGTTCCTTTGTGTCCAAATTGTTTCTAATTCTATTCCTAGAAATATATAGGAGGCTCTTAATGATCCAAAGTGGAGGGAAGCGATGCAAGAAAAGATGAAAACCTTTATGTGATCATGCTAAATTGCCTAATGGGAAGAAGGCAATTGGATGCACGTGGGTGTTCACTGTCAAGCTTAAGGCTGATGGTTCAGTGGAATGATACAAGGCCGCATTAGTTGCAAAATATTTTACACAAACTTATGGAATTGGTTATGAGGAAATATTTGCTCTAGTAGCAAAGATGAACTCAACTAGAGTTCTACTTTTTGTAACAACAAATTTGGATTGGCCTTTGCATCAATTTGATGTGAAAAATGCATTCGTTCATGGAGATCTAGTTGAAAAAGTATACATGGAAGTTCCTTCTGGACTTAAAGATCCACCCTCTATGGGGAGGTTTAAATGATGAATTCAAATACCATTTGGTTAATTGGGATAAGATTTGCTCTCCTATTTCCGAAGGAGGTTTAGGGATCAGGAAATTAAGATTGTTTAACCAAGCTTTGTTAGGGAAGTGGCTATGGCGTTATGCGCATGAGAGAAGGGCTTGGTGGCGAATGGTCGTAGATGCCAAATATGGTTCCGAATGGGGTGGTTGGCATTCTATCAATATCTCTGGGTCTCATGGGGTGGGTCTTTGGAGGTACATTAGTAGGGGGTGGCGGATGTTGTCTAGCCATACAAGATTTGATCCAAGAGATGGTTCCAAAATCAAATTTTGGGATGATGTTTGGTGCGGAGAAGCGTGTCTTAAGGATGTTTTTCTAGGCCTTTACACCATAGCTAATGCAAAAGATGCGTCTATTGCTGACAATTTGGATCTCACGGGGGGAGCTCTTCAATGGAATGTTAGCTTTTCTTGGTTGATTCATGATTGGGAGTTGGAAGTGCTAGCCTCGTTTTATACTTTGTTGTACTCTAATAAAATGAATAGGGAAGGAGAGGATAAAATGTTGTGGATTTCGTCAAGTAAAGGGAAGTTCGATGTTCGATCTTACTATAATGTCTTGGCTAGTACTGAGGCTAGTCATTTTCCTTGGAAGAGTGTTTGGCTCACCAAGGCACCCTCGAGAGTGGCCTTCTTTACTTGGACAGCGGTGTTAGGGAAGATCCTCACAATAGATAATCTTAGGAAAATGAATCTCATTGTGATCAATAGATGTTGCTTGTGCAAATTGGATGGAGAAACGATTGATCATCTTTTTCTCCATTGTGAGATCGTTCGCTCTCTATGGGATGCTATCTTTAGCCGATTTGGATTGTCATGGGTCATGCCTCAAAAGGTGGTGGATTTGTCTGCTTGTTGGTGGTCGGGAGGGCGTTCTCGAAGTGCCGTTGTGTGGAAAATGGTTCCCCTTTGCCTAGTGTGGTGTTTATGGTTAGAAATAAATGCGAGATGCTTTGAGGATTCTGAGAGATCTTTGGAGGACCTCAAGGCGTTTTTCTTCTACACGCTTTTCACTTGGATAGCAGGTTGGCTTGCCCCTTTAGTGATTAGCTATCTTGATTTCCTTGTTTTTTTTTTCTTCTCTTAATTAGGCGTTTTCTCTTATATACTTCCTGTGTACTTGGGTTGCGCGCCTCTGCGCTTTTGATATATAAACTTTACTTATCAAAAAAAAAAAGATCCACCCTCTATGGTTAAAGTGTGCAAATTGAAGATGGCTTTTTATGACTTAAAACAATCTCTAAGAGCATGGTTTGAGCGGTTTTCTTGAGCTATTCAGAGATTTGATTACAAACAAAGTTTGGTTGATCATACACTTTTAATCAAACATTCCACTCAAGGAAAGGTAACAACTTTGATTGTGTATGTTGATGATATTGTAGTAACAAGAAATGTTGAGGAGATGATAATAAACTTAAAACATAACCTCAAGGGGTTGGCCCAAGTGGTGGAGGCCTTGGTGTTGAGGTATCATCCCTTCAAGGTCCAAGGTTCAACAACTTATGGGTGCAAACAATCCTTTGGGGCCACACCCCTTGGTGAAAAGCTAGCGATTTAACCAGTTCTGTGTAGGGAAACTTCCGAGAGTGCGGTGTATGAAACCGGGGTTTATTCTGCAAGGGTGGGTTCGAAGGGCCTTGCCTTGGAGAGGTTCCCCGACATCACAAAAAAAAAAAAAAAACTTAAAACATTCTCTTGCTAGGGAATTTGAAATAATAGACTTGGGCAGTTTGAAGTATTTTCTGGGCATTAAGGTGGCAAGGTTTCGATATATTTACCTCCCAACAGAAATATATTCTTGATTTTCTCAAGGCAACAAGAATTCTCGGATATAACCCCATTGATAATCTAGTGGAAGTGAATGTTAAGTTGAGAGAAAGTAGTGAGAGCCTTTGGTGGATAAAGGTAGATATCAGCAATTGGTTGGCCGAAGGATCTTTTTGTATCACACCTGTCCTGAGATTGCATATGCTGTTAGTGTGGGGAGTTAATTTATGCATTTCCTGTGAGGGCCTCACATGGAAGCGGCTTATTGGATCTTTCAGTAGTTAAATTCTTTGCCAGGTAAGGGACTCGTTTTCTTGATATGATTATTTGAAAGTAAAAGCTTATACAAATGCAGTTTGGGTTGGATATATTATGGATCGACAGTCCACGTCAAGTTATTGTATGTTTGTGGGAGGTAATTTGGTTACATAGCGCAGCAAAAAACAATCAATCATTGTTAGATCAAGTGCAAAACCAGAATTTAGAGCCATCACTCAAGGAGTGTGTGAACTATTATAGTTGAAGATACTTTTGAAAGAGCTTGGGTTTGATTCCAAGGATTTAATGTGTTAAGAGGTTTGCATGAAGTAGGTTTTGAGAAAAGAGGAGGCTCGTCACATAATACGTAGCCTACCTCAAACATATTATTATATAAGCTTAAAGAATACACAAATGACTAAAATACCCTCAAACCCTAATACATTCTTCTAACACTCCCCCTCAAGCTGAAGCATATATATCATATAAGCCCAGCTTGGAACAAATAAACTCTAGCCGGTTACGACATAATGATTTTGTAAACAAATCAGCTAATTGGTCTCCAGACTTCACGAATGGTGTAGATATATCTCCATTTAGTATTTTGTCTCGGACATAATGACATTCGACCTCAATATGTTTAGTCCTCTCATGAAACACTGGGTTAGATGCAATATGTATAGCAGCCTGGTTATCACAAGATAATGGGATAGGAGTAGGAGCTACGAAACCAATCTTCTGAAGAAAGTGTTGTAACCATGTCAACTCAGTATCTGTATGAGCCATTGCCCTGTACTCTGCTTCAGCACTAGATCATGCCACCACTGTTTGTTTCTTACTCTTCCAAGTTACAAGATTACCGCCGAAGAATGTGCAATATCCTGTAGTAGACCGTCTGTCTGAAGGAGAACCTGCCCAATCTGCATCAGTAAAACCTTCGACCCTAAGATGTCCATTCGGCTTATACAATATCCTTAGACCAGGTTGTCTTTTCAAATACCGAATAATGCGAGTAACAGCTTCCCAATGTGTAACCCGAGGAGCCTCTAAGAACTGACTTACAATGCTAACTGCATATGAAATATCTGGCCTAGTGATAGTCAGATAGTTCAACTTCCCAACTAGACGACGGTACCTGCCAGGATTTTCAAATAATTCACCTTCGTCCTTTAGTAATTTCTTATTTGGATCCATCAGAACATCAACAGGTCGAGAGCCCAAAGGACCTGTTTCTTCTAACAAATCAAGTGCATGCTTTCTCTGAGATAAGTTAATGCCTGTTCGAGATCTAGCAACTTCAATACCTAGAAAATATCGAAGTTTGCCCAAATCCTTTGTATGAAATTGTTCTTGTTGAAATGACTTTAATCGGGCAATGCCTCCTGAATCATCTCCAATAATAACAATATCATCTACATATACCACAAGAGGGATATAGCCTGCACTAGTATGTAAGTGAAATATTGAATGATCCGTCTGACATCTCTGAAGACCAAACTTCAATACAGCTTCAGAAAACTTTTCAAACCATGCCCACGGTGATTGCTTGAGACCATACAATGCCTTTCTTAATTTACAAACAAAGCCCTGAGACTCCCCCTGAGCAACAAACCTAGGTGGTTGCTCCATATAAACTTCCTCACACAAGTCTCCATGTAAGAAGGCATTTTTGACATCCAATTGAAACAACGGCCAATCAAGATTAGTAGCCAAGGAAATAAGAACACGAACAGAAGAAATTTTAGCTACTGGAGAAAAAGTGTCATCATAATCAATACCATATGTTTGCGTATTACCCTTAGCAACCAGTCGAGCTTTCAACCATTCAATAGAACCATCAGGATAAAATTTAACTGTGTAGACCCATTTGCAACCAACAGTCTTCTTATTAGGTGGTAAGGGAACAAGCTCCCACGTTCCATTATGATGCAAGGCCTTCATTTCCAATTCCATAGCTTGCCTCCAACCAGAGTCAGATAATGCAGCCTGCACTGTCTTTGGAATGGAAATACTAGAGAGATGGGACACAAAACAAGAAAGTGAAGGAGATAATGAACTAGTGGATACAAACTGACTAATAGGATGTTAGGTAGTGCAAGAACGTGTACCTTTCCGTAGGGCAATAGGCAAGTGGTCGGATGGAGATGGGAGCACCGGATCTATAGACGATAAGGATGATGGTGGCGGAGCACGAAGACGACGCTGATAAACCTGGAGTGGAGCACGAGCAGGAGGAGAAGCAATGGCAGGCTCAGAGAGGAGGGGAACATGCAGTGGAAGAGATGCGGCATCAGGTGCAAGGGAAGAGTCGCTCAAGGAAGTAATAGCAGGAAAATAGGGGAGAGACTCATCAAAGGTAACATCAGCGCAAGTGAAGTAGCGTCGAAGGACCGGACTATAGCAACGGTAGCCTTTCTGGGTTGTGGAATATCCAAGAAAGACACATTTGGTAGCACGAGGGTCAAGTTTATCAAAACTAGGGCTCAAATTATGAACATAGCAAACACACCCAAAAACCTTCAGTGGCAAGAAGAATGGGGATGAGGAAGGATATAAAAGAGAATGAGGAGAGGTCCCTTCTAAGACTGAAGAGGGCATCCTATTAACAAAATAACAAGCAGTGAGAATAGCATCAGTCCAAAATTGTTTGGGAACATGCATATGAGACGAGAGACAACGTGCGACATTCAATAAATGGCGATTCTTGCGTTCAACGACACCATTTTGTTGTGGAGTGTGAGCACATGAGGTTTGATGGATAATGCCTTTATCAGACAAATAAGAGTCAAAAGAACGAGAGGTATATTCTTTAGCATTATCCGAACGCAAGATACGAATTTTCTGAGCAAATTGAGTCTTAATCATATTGCAAAAGATTTGGAAAATAGAAAATAACTCGGAACAATTTTTCATTAAAAATAACCATGTCATACGGGAAAAATCATCTACAAAAGTAACAAAATAGTGGAATTTATTGGACACTGCATTAATGGGACCCCATACATCAGAATGAACTAATTGAAATGGACTAGAAACCCTAGGAACAACTCGTGATGGAAACGAGGCACGATGATGCTTACTAAGCTGACAAGCTTCGCAAGGCACAAACAATTAATGACGAAGACTCGAGACTTGATGCTTCAATGTAGAGAGGGAAGGATGACCAAGGTGACAATGCCACTGAAGAGTGGATGTGGACGACTGCAAAGCACGAGAGGGGGGTGTAGGTGCTATATTCAGATAATATAATCCATCGACTTCATGCCCCATACCAATCATCCTCCTCGTCTTGAGATCCTGAAAAATACACAAAGAAGGGTAAAAACTAATGGAACAGTGAATGGTTTTTGTAATTTTACTAATAGACAACAAATTAAAAGGAAAACCAGGAACATGTAGAACAGACAACAACTCAATATCAGGACTCAGATGGGTAGTGCCTGAGCCGACCACTTTGGAGAGGGAACCATTAGCTAAGGTGACACTTTTCGGTGTAGCAACAGGATGATAATCAGAGAGGGAAGTAGACGAACCAGTCATATGGTCATTGGTGCCAGAATCGATAACCCAAGGGTCGCTAGTGGAGGATAAGAGACAGTGAGATGCAGTACTTGACTGAGCAAGAGTAGCAGTGGAAGAGGTAGAAACCCGCTTATAGGCTAAGAACTGAGCATACTCATCTTTCGGAATGGATATCAAATCATTCTCGAAGTTTGAACTCGAATGAACCGGTGGCCTAGATGGGCCTGGAGAATCCTCGTGAAAAGCAACCTGATTGGCAAACCCAGATGGTGTGCCATGTAAATCCCAACAAAAATCCACCGAATGGTTAGTACGATCACAATGAGTGCATTTGTGAGGCCCACGACCTCCAATGCGACCACCTCCCCGATAATCGCGTCCACCACGAAAACTATGACCACCTCGACTACCACGTCCACCACGGGAACTATTAAGGCTACCACAAGTAGCAATAAAAGCAGCACGATCACCATTCCGTTCCGTGCTCAATAGAGAACTATGGTTAGAAATAGTAGCACGCTGAAGCCGAGAAAAAACCTCAGGAAGTGATGGGAGGTCGGAGCCACCCAAAATCTGCGCACGAACAGACTCATACTCAGGTTTCAAGCCAAGTAGAAACCGAACCACATCTACATCTTGACGTTGCTTTTCCATTTTCTTCAAATCAGTGGAGAGTGGCTGATACATGTCTCTTTCCTTACAAATGGAGACAACCTGATTGTAGTACTCATCGACAGTTTGATTACCTTGCTCAAGCCCAAATTATTGTTTACACACCTCATAAATCCGAGTGATGTTCCCAGTACCAGAGTACATATGCTGGAGATGATCCCAAATTGCCTTTGCAGTAGGAAGATAAAGACACGAGGATCCAATGTGGGGCTCAATACTGTTCAACATAAGAGATAATTTGATTGTCGGCCTGGTCCCAACTACTCGCAGAACTAGGATCCGAAGGCTTTCCGGATTCCAAGTGAGAATACAAACCTTTCCCGCGCAAGTATATTTCTACAGATCGCGACCAATAAACATAATTTTTGCCATTTAGTTTCACAAGTGTCATAGGGGCCGGACCCATAGAAGCAGAAGTAATCAAATCGGAGTTTGGTGCCATAATGTGGTAACCAAAGGTCAACAACTACAAGATCCCACCAAAGAATAAACTACCAAGTAGAAATAGGCAAAAAACTCAACCAAAACAGACCCAATTTGAAACAAAAGTTGTTGCAAGTAACTTAAGTCAACTAAAAATAACCTGAACCGGGCTGAACAGGGTCAGAACTTAGCTGAACAGGGTCTGAATCGGGCTGAACAGAGCTGAACCGGGCTGAATAGGGTCTGAATCGGGCTGAAAAGAGCTGAACTGGGCTGAACAGGGTCTGAACCGGGCTGAACCGGTCTGAACAAGGTCTGAACCGGTTTGAACAGTGAAAAATCAAAACGCGGACAGCCTTATCCCGGTTTGAGGTTGGGATATCCTTATCCCGAATACAAGCAGCAAATCCTTGTAACCAAACACCAAGCTCCTTCTTTGTGAATCGCCGGAAAAGGACCGAACGTTGCCGGTGACACCTAAATCTTGCTGGCGACACTCAGATCGTGCAGAAAACCACCCAGACAGCGTCGAAAACCACCCAAACAGCGCCGGAAACCACTGATAACGTGCTGGCGGTACCCAAACCGTGCTGGAAAACACCAAGCAGCAATGCACTGAACCTCCGACGACACGCAACTAATGAGAACGCGCCGGTGACACTCAAACCGTGCCGGAAAATACCCAACGACGACGCACAAAGCAGTCAACGACACCCAACAATTGTCTCCGGCTACCCCTGAGAGTTCCAGCCACCACCGCAGACAGAATCAACCGACTACACCAACCAACCACCAAAGACAATGACTACACCAATTCTGCCGACGACAACGGGTCGAAATCCAACATTGGAGATGGCGGCGAGATCACATTATTGGTGAGAGTGAGCTTGGCGCCATCTCCTAGCATGGGCATGAAGCCCAAGAATTTATATTTCTTCAATCAGCAAGATCAATGGGGGCGAGAGATAAAAGGGACAGATAAAATGTTGGAGAAAGGAGAAAAGAAAAAAAGAAATGGAAGAAAAATACACAATATTAGGAAAAAGTATAAACCCTAGGCTCTGATACCATATTAAGAGGTTTGCATGAAGTAGGTTTTGAGAAAAGAGGAGGCTCGTCACATAATACGTAGCCTACCTCAAACATATTATTATATAAGCTTAAAGAATACACAAATGACTAAAATACCCTCAAACCCTAATACATTCTTCTAACATAATGAAACTCTATTGTGTAAAGCTGCAGTTAATATTGCTCACAATCAAGTCCATCTTGATTTTTTTTTTTGATAAGTAATGAGAATATTATTGAAAAAAGCATAGAGGGGCGCAACCCTAATGCAAAAGATATATACAATAGAAACCCCTACGGAATATACAAAGAGCACATATTCAAGAACTTACCTATAGTCGGGACCACACTACGATGATGAGCCAACACCCACAAGTGTAGCATAGATATCATATTCTTCCTCATCCCATCCACCGAACACTCCTTATCCTCAAATGTTCGAGCATTCGTCTCCCGCCAAATACACCACGTGATACACAAAGGAACCATCCTCCAAATGACTTTAGAGATAACCCTACCCCCCACCTGATTCCAGCAAGACAACAAGTCAATGAACCGTTGCGGCATGACCCACTCAATACCAAATAAAGTAAAAACATAGTTCCATAATTGAGTAGCCACTTCACAATGAATCAACAAATGATCTACAGACTCCCCATTCTTCTTACACATACAACACTATTCCACTACCACAATTCTTCGCTTTCGCAAATTGTCATGTGTCAGGATTTTACCAAGAGCCGCAGTCCACCCAAAAAATGCCACTCTCGAAGGTACTTTAGAACGCCAAATACTCTTCCATGGAAACCCCCCACAATCTGGAATGGACAAGGCTTTATAGAACGATTTTACCTCAAACGTACCCTTTTTAGATAAGGACTATCGAATACGGTCCGCATTACCATAAGAAACCTTACAAGAGTACATCAATTCAAAGAAAGATGAGACCCCATCCAATTCCCAATCTTGGGTGAAGTGCACAAAAAGGACATTCCACTCAACCCTCCCATTCCTTCAACTAAAATTATCCTCCACCCACGCATCTTTGTACCTCACAATACCAAACAAGGAAGGGAAAGCATGCTTCAACGGTTGATCATCACACCAAATATCATGCCAAAAGCGAACTTTCGCCCCCACCCCCACCTCGAACCGCACACCTTTGGCAAAAGTATCCCAACCTCTTCTAATATGCTTCCACAAACCTACACCATAAGAACGCGATACCTCCTTCGAACACCACCCACCATCCTGATCTTCATACTTGGCTTTTATTATTTTGTACCAAAGCGCCTCACTCTCTGTCGCATATCTCCATAACCATTTCCCCAAGAGAGCTTGATTAAACTTCTGTATATCCCGAATGCCAAGACCGCCGGCTCACAAGGGATGGCATATTTGGTTCCAATTAACAAGATGCAATTTTTGTTCATCTCCCATTCCTCCCCACAGGAAATCTCTTTGAAGTTTCTCAATCTTGTTAACCACACTCATAGGAACAAGAAACAACGATAAAAAATAAGTTGGGAGATTAGACAACGTACTCTTTACAAGAGTTAAGCGACCTCCCTTTGATAGATACAATTTCTTCCATCCTGCCATACAACGCTCCATCTGTTCAAGTACACCGTTCCACATAGATGTATCCTTATGCTTCGCCCCTTGTGGCAAACCCAAATACTTCATAGGCAACGCCACAACACTACACTCAAGAATTTTAGCCAAAACCCCAATGTTGTCCACCTCCCCTATAGCAACAAGTTCTGATTTACCAAGATTAACTCTCAGCCCTGAAACTGCCTCAAAGCACAAGAGAATAAGGCCTACGTACCGGATTCGCTCAGGATATGCTTCATAGAAAATCAAAGTATCATCAGCAAATTTGCTCGGAGAGTTCTATTAACCATAAGAGTTCTAGCCCTAGTAAAGGCAAGAGGGTGTAGGGTTCCTTATGGGTTTTTGGGGCCGTGTTTGTTTTGGGATGCTTTGTGGGTTTTGGGTTTTCCTTTTTTTTTTCTTGCTTTTCTTTTTCCTGGGTGTCCTTGTGTATACTTGTGGTGTACTTAGGGGCACTTCACGCATTTTTGAATAGACGCTTGATTACCTATAAAAAAAACAATTTTCTTTCGACCAAACTTCTCTTCTTCTTTTCTTCTTTCTCAACTGTTAGAAGAATGTATTAGGGTTTGAGGGTAATTTAGTCATTTATGTATTCTTTAAGCTTATATAATAATATGTTTGAGGTAGGCTATGTATCATTGAATAGCCTCCTCTTTTCTCTAAACTTTCTTCATGTAGACCTCTCAACATGGTAATAGAGCCTAGGGTTTATACCTTTTCCTGATATCTTGTTTTTCTCTCTCCCAAATCTTTTTCTTTCTTTTATTTCTTTTCCCGGTTCTATTCTTTTTCCTCTCGCATTTATATTGCTACTGATCAAAGGCAGTTGAAGTGCTGGGCTTCAAGCCTGTGGTGGAAGATGGCGCCAGGTTCCCCATCGCCGATGGTGTGATCTCGCCGTCATTTCCATGGGTCTTAAGTCGTTGTCAATGGTTGGTTGGCGTCGTCGGTCAGTGCTGTCTGTGGTGATTGATACTCTCTGCAGTGGCCGGAGATTGTAGTTGGGAGTTTTCCGGCACGATCTGGGTGTCGCCGGCACGGGTTGGTTGTCGTCGGAGAGGTTTGGCAGTCTCCAGAGGTTTGTTCGTTGTAGTTGGGAGTTTTCCGACATGATCTGGGTGTCGCCGCACAGGTTGGTTGTCGTCGGCAAGGTCTCCGGCGCGGTTCCGGCGGTTTTCATAGACGAAGTTGGGTGTTTGGCTCCAGGTGCTTGCTGTCACGTATTCGGGATAAGGATATCCCAACCTCAAACCGGGATAAGGCTATCCGGATTTTGGTTTTCCCTGGTCCAGACCGGTCCAGACCCATTTTACCGTCGGTTCATCCTGGTTCAGTCCATTTTCCGGCCGGTTCAGTCCGGTTCAAGCCATTTTCCATCAGTTCGAGCCAGGTTCAAGCCGGTTCAGGTCAGTTTTTTGACAATTTCTCACGGTTTCTTCCGGTTCACTATGGTTTAGACCTGTTTTGCTCAACTTCAGTTCGGTTCAGGTCAGTTTTTGACGAATTTTATCGATTCTGCCATGGTTTGAGTTGTTTTTTAGTTGACATTCATCGCTGTCAGCAAGTTTTGCTTCGAGTTGGGGCTATTTTGTGTGAGTTTCATTTTTTTTTTCCCCTATTCTACTTGGTAGTTCGTTGGTTGGTGGAATCGTGTAGTTGTTTGCATCTTGTTACCACATTATAATGGCTCCTCCCGATTTAATTACTTCTGCTTCTATGGGTCCGGCTACTATGACACTTGTGAAACTTAATGGAAAAAATTATGGTTATTGGTCGCGATTTGTGGAAGTATACTTGAGAGGGAAAGGTCTGTATTCTCACTTGGAATCTGAGCAACCTTTGGAAGATAGGCCTTTTGGGTTCTCGAATAGTTGATGTTCCGATGGATCCAAATAAGAAATTACTAAAGGATGAAGGTGAATTATTTGAAGATCCCGGCAGATACCGTCGTCTAGTTGGGAAGTCGAACTATCTTACTATCACCAGGCCAGATATTTTATATGCCGTTAGTGTTATTAGTCAGTTCTTGGAGGCTCCTCGGGTTTCACATTGGGAAGCTATTACTCGGATTATTCGTTATGTAAAGAGAACCTGGTCTAGGAATATTGTGTAGACCAAATGGACATCTTAGGGTAGAAGGTTTTACTGATGCAGATTGGGCAGGTTCTCCTTCAGATAGACGGTCTACTATAGGATATTGCACATTCTTCGGTGGTAATCTTGTAACTTGAAAGAGTAAGAAACAGACAGTGGTGGCACGATCGAGTGCTGAAGCAGAGTACATGACAATGGCTCATATGACTACTGAGTTGACATGGTTACAACATTTTCTTCAGGAGATTGGTTTCTTGACTGCTACTCCTATCCCATTATCTTGTGATAACCAGGCTATACATATTGCATCTAATTCGATTTTTCATGAAAGGACTAAACACATTGAGGTTGATTGTCATTACATCTGAGACAAGATACTCAATGGAGATATATTTACAATATTCGTGAAGTCTGGAGACCAATTAGTCGATATGTTTACAAAGTCTTTATGTCGTAACCGGTTAGTGTTTATTTGTTCCAAGCTGGGCTTATATGATATATATGCTCCAACTTGAGGGGGAGTGTTAGAAGAATGTATTAGGGTTTGAGGGTAATTTAGTCATTTATGTATTCTTTAAGCTTATATAATAATATGTTTGAGGTAGGCTACATGTCATTGAACAACCTCCTCTTTTCTCTAAACTTTCTTCATGCAAACCTCTCAACATCAACTATTTATTTATGTCATCATTTTACTTGATGATGATTATGTATTTGACATGATTGCTTCTTGTGTGAACAGAAAAACTACTTAGATGTTTATCGCTTTGAGTCTTGGGGAAGTTCAATGATCCCTGCATATGTCTTTGGACAACAGGTTTGCTATTGATCATCACATCTTGAACTGAACTTAAGTTTTCCAATTGGAATTGATTATTGTTGTATTATTTTACTTTATATTCGATCTGGCATATCACTGTTTTCACATGCCACTGCATACATCTTATCAGTCAGATGGATTATTTTGCTAGCATATAACTCCTTGGACTCCTTTCTCCTCATAGATATGTCATCAATGCGATATGATTGAACTTAAAAATGTTCTTGGTTCACACATTCTATTAAATACTTTTATGGACTCCAAAGGTGCTTGACATTTTAGCTGATTCGTGATCGAAGTGAAATAATAATGGAAATTACATTATACAAAATCCAACATTAATCAAATTTATAATCCATTTAAGTTTGCTGATTGTTGTGATGTTGTCTTTGTTCATGGGCCATCTATATTTCTTGTGATTACCATTTCATTGTGATATAATTTTTAAGGATATGTCATCTACCCATGATTTATATAAGATTGTATCTTATTAGGGTTAAATACTAAATACCCCCTTGGGGTTTCATTGCTTTATTTTTTTTTCCCCTAGGGTTTGATTTTTATTACAGAAGGTCCTTGTGGTTTTGATAATAGACCAAATTAGTCATTTCGTCAGTTGACCATTAGTTGACTTAACGGAAATCTACGTGGACCAATCAAATGTTGACACGTGGCATATACTTAAAATTTTATTTTATTTTATTTTTAAATTAAAAAATAATGTATTTAAAAAAAAAAAAAAAATTGGGGGTAGCTCTTGGCCATTTGGGGGTGGCTCGGCCACCCCCATCCGGCCAGATGGGGGTGGCCAGGCCACCCCATGGCCAAAGCGCCACCCTCAAATGGCCAAGGGGGTGGCTCGGCCACTCTCGATCTTTTTTTTTTTTAATTTTAAAAAAAAATTAAGTAGGTGCCACGTGTCAACATATGATTGGTCCATGTGGAATTCCGTTAACTCAACTAACGATCAACTGACGGAGGACTAACTTGGTCTAGTATCAAAACCACAGGGACCTCTTGTGATAAAAATGAAACCCAAGGGGGAAAAAAATAAAGTTGTGAAACCCTAGGGACTAATTTAGTATTTAACCCTTATAACAATTAACATTGACCCATTACCCGTATAACTTAGAGAATGATACAATCATATAACTATATAAGTATATAAATGTTTACATATAAGATACAATATATATTAAGATTGACATTATATACTTGACCCGTGTTAGTGTTAACATTTTAACATATTAACTAAATAATACTATATGTAATATGATAATAGTGATTAGTGTGTGTGAGTGTGTGACATAAAGCATTTTACGTCGTGATTTAAAAAATACTTAATTTAAAATAAGAAGAAAAAAAAATACGCGATTGAAAAAAACACAATTTTTAAAATCGTAATTATTAAAATTCAAATAACAAACTGACCCTAAATAATACTACATAACACAATTTTTATTCATAATTCCTAAATTTTGAATTTTGAATTTTGAATTTCTTATTGAATTTAATAATTTGAATTTGATTTATGGTATATAAGTGTAATCGTAGCCGTCCAAAATGTTTTGATGATCTAATAGCCTTTGGATGATATTAGTAGATGACAGCTATCAAGCATTTACTAAGAAGTATGTATATGGTGTAACAGAGACACCGTAAGCTTGCCTTGTTTATTCTAATCTGACGAGTAATATTAAATGTTGAAAACGTAAATATAA
>NC_081551.1:11403923-11438704 GCF_901000735.1 Corylus avellana | reverse complement strand
CGTGGCATATACTTAAAATTTTATTTTATTTTATTTTTAAATTAAAAAATAATGTATTTAAAAAAAAAAAAAAAAAAATTGGGGGTAGCTCTTGGCCATTTGGGGGTGGCTCGGCCACCCCCATCGGGCCAGATGGGGGTGGCCAGGCCACCCCATGGCCAAAAGGGGTGGCTCAAAATGACCAAGAGTCACCCCCAATTTTTTTTTTTTTTTAAAAAAATTAAGTAAGTGCCACATGTCAACATTTGATTGGTCCACGTAGATTTCCGCTAAGTCACTCTAACGGTCAACTGACGGAATGACTAATTTGATCTATTGTCAAAACCATATGAACCTCCTGTCATAAAAATCAAACCTTAAGGAAGAAAAAATAAAGTAATGAAACCCCATGGGGGTATTTAATATTTAACCCATCTTATTATCTATAGAAATGAATTGAAGGTTATAAGTAAAAGAGTAAAATTTCAATAAGCATGAAGACAATATTTATGGTCAATTTGGAAACTCTTATCTATGCACTACAATAACTTGTATATTGTTTATAAATTATTGGCGGGTGTGGGGTGTTTGGAAGTAATTGAGATCACTTCTGACCATGATTATTATTTTTTTCTTTTGTTGGTGTTGAATATACAGCTATGAATGTAAAAAGATTGAGTTCCACATTTAAAAGGGGTCACAAGTATGAGTGTTAATATACCATAGTTGGACCCAAACCCATATGCTTAAGCTTTTGGATTGAGTGATGTCCCAACATCCTATATATTATGGTGTCATTGAAAGATTCTGCAATGTGTTAATCTCCCTAACAAGTGGTATTAGAAACAAAATTGGTGTGCAATTTGGTGGAGTGGTGTAGGCACAAACGAGGGTCCTTGGAGTAATAGGCAATGGTTCATGGCGTGGGCACAAATAGAAGTCTCTGGAGTAGGGGCAAAGGTGCATGAGGTGGACAAACCCACATCCCACAAGTGATCCCGGAGACGATGCATAAGATTGGAAAAAAGAAAAAACTTCCGTTTGAGGGGAGTATAGCAATGTTGTGATGGAGATACATGTGAGCGGGAGATTATTGAGTATACAATTGTGAGTGTAAAAAGATTGAATCCTACATTGAGAAGATGTCACAGGTATAAGTAGTTAATATTAGTTGGGCTGAAACTCATAGGCTTAAGCTTTAGGGTTGATTGGCCTCCCGACATGCTATATTATGGTCTCATTGAAAGACTTCTCAAAGAGTCTTTCTCCCTAACAGTTGGTGTGGTGTTTTTAAGGTTCTTCTCTCTTTATTCTCTCTCTCTCTCTCATATATGTGTTTTATCTCTTCATATATTTGTTTTCTTAAAGGATGTTTCATCCCTTCATCCCTGGACTTCTTCCATGAATAATGAGGTAGTAATCCTCTTAAAATGAAGCGTATAGTATTAGTAGGATGAGCATGAACAACAATATGGAGCAGTGAAGCTTCAAACTTGTCTTAAATTGTAACTTTTAAACTCGTCTAAAGTTTAGGCGAGCTTTATCCATACTTTTCTGTGGTTTTCTTTGGGTAATGTATATAGTTTTCTCTGTTCCCACCTAAGAAGACTCAGGGCTCATCTTACAGTTTTATGTTCTGAACTTTGAGAACAAGCTTTGCTTTAGCTTGTGTATGCCATCTCAAAAGTAGTTACATCAATACTGGTTGTGTTACAGTTCATACCAACATCGTTGACTCTAGATTCAGGAGTTACAAGACCACCGCCACTTCTGAGTGAAGCTGATTTGCTAAGTTGTATGGACAAGGTGAGGAAGATAGATACTTAATTTGGTTTATTTCTGGTATTCATTTCCTGTGGTCTGAAATGGGATTAGCTGTTCGCTAGCTAATTAGACAGTTATAATTGTACTCTCTAAATTATTACCCCTTGTTTTTCCTTATTTATTTTTTATTTTTTTTGATGTAGGAGGGCATTGGTACAGATGCGACGATGCATGATCATATAAAAAAGCTGCTTGATCGGTTTTATGCAACGAAGGACTCAAACACTCGCTTCTCACCAACTAATCTTGTAACTTCAAAGGCTCATTCTTTATGTTATTTAATTTGTGCTCTTATGTCTAATTATCTTCTTATGATGATCTACTCAGGTATCCTAACACATTTGTTGGTTCTTTTTATGGTAGCTAGGTTTAAAATATAATTTAGAGCCTAGAATTGAGCAATTGTAAGGTTATCTATAGTTCTTAAATAGTCCTAGTAAATCCAACAACCATTCTTGCAAGTTAGTTTCTTTCCCGGATATAATTGGCTACAAAACTAATTAGATATCAAATTTCTAGAAAATCATGGAGTAAATGCGAGCGAGGGCTATCATTTTTTGAGAATTGGCTCAAAGGACATTATGGCAGGATTTTATGTCTACATTTCTCATATATGTGCAGTTGACACAAGTGCTGTTAATTTGGGATTTTTTTTTTATATTTACCATATTTGCTATTCCTAACATATCTCAGCAGTCATAAGATTGCCTCTTATTCTTTTTCCTTCTTATTTTATATAATTTTTTTGATGAGTAATAATGTATTAAAGAGTGCAGAGGGGCGCAACCCAAGTACATAGGTAGTATACAAGAGAGCGACTAAGTAGGGGAGAAAGAAGAAGAGAACATAAAGAGAAAATCAGGAATGTTGATCACTAAAGGAGCAAGCCAGCCTGTAGTCCATGTGAATTGTTGAGAGGTTTTTATGAATAAAGTATAGAGAAAAGAGGAGGCTGTTCAAAGATCCATAGCCTACCTCACACATATTATATATAAGCTTTGAGAATACATAAATGACCAAATTGCCCTCATACCCTAATACATTCTTCTACATTCTTCTAACACATTCTTCTACATTCTTCTAACACTCCCCCTCAAGCTGGAGCATATATATCATATAAGCCCAGCTTGGAACAAATAAACTCTAACCGGTTACGACATAAAGACTTTGTAAACATATCAGCTAATTGGTCTCCAGACTTCACAAATACTGTAGATATGTTTCCATTGAGTATCTTGTCTCGGATGAAATGACAATCAACCTCAATGTGTTTAGTCCTTTCATGAAAAACCGGGTTAGATGCAATATGTATGGCAGCCTGGTTATCACAAGATAATGGGATAGGAGTAGTAGTCGAGAAGCCGATCTCCTGAAGGAAATGTTGTAACCATGTCAACTCAGTAGTCGTATGAGCCATTGCCCTGTACTCTGCTTCAGCACTAGATCGTGCCACCACAGTCTGTTTCTTACTCTTCCAAGTTACAAGATTACCACCAAAGAATGTGCAATACCCTGTAGTAGACCGTCTATCTGAAGGAGAACCTGCCCAATCTGCATCAGTAAAACCTTCTACCCTAAGATGTCCATTTGGTCTATACAATATTCCTAGACCAGGTTGTCTCTTTACATAACGAATAATCCGAGTAACAGCTTCCCAATGTGAAACCCGAGGAGCCTCCAAGAATTGACTGACAACACTAACGGCATATGAAATATCTGGCCTGGTGATAGTAAGATAGTTCAACTTCCCAACTAGACGACGGTATCTGCCGGGATCTTCAAATAATTCACCTTCATCCTTTAGTAATTTCTTATTTGGATCCATTGGAACATCAACTGGCCGAGAACCCAAAAGACCTGTCTCTTCTAATAAGTCAAGTGCATACTTTCTCTGGGACAAGTTGATACCTGTTCGAGATCTAGCAACTTCAATGCCTAGAAAATATCGAAGTTTGCCCAAATCCTTTGTATGAAATTGATCCTGTCGGAATTGTTTTAATCGGGCAATGCCTCCTGAATCATCCCCAGTAATGACAATGTCATCTACATATACCACAAGGAGAATATAGCCAGCACTAGTATGTAAGTGGAATACTGAATGTCTGTCTGACATCTCTGCAGACCAAACTTCAGTACCGCTTCAGAGAACTTTCCAAACCATGCCCGCGGTGATTGCTTGAGACCATACAATGCCTTTCTTAATTTACAAACATAGCCCTGAGACTCCCCCTGAGCGACAAACCCAGGTGGTTGCTCCATATAAACTTCTTCACTCAAATCCCCATGGAGAAAGGCATTTTTGACATCCAATTGGAACAAGGGCCAATCAAGATTAGTAGCCATGGAAATAAGAACACGAATAGATGAAATTTTGGCAACAGGAGAAAAAGTGTCATCATAATCAATACCATACGTTTGCGTATAGCCCTTAGCAACCAACCGAGCTTTCAATCTTTCAACCGAACCATCAGGATGAAACTTAACTGTGTAGACCCATTTGCAACCCACAGTCTTCTTATTAGGTGGTAAGGGAACAAGCTCCCATGTCCCATTGTGATGCAAGGCCTTCATTTCCAATTCCATAGCTTGCCTCCAACCAGAGTCAGATATTGCAGCCTGCACTGTCTTAGGAATAGAAACAGTAGAGAGATGGGAAAGAAAGCAAGAGAATGTAGGGGATAAAGAACGAGTGGAGACAAACTGACTAATAGGATGTTGGGTAGTGCAAGAACGTGTACCTTTCCGTAGGGCAATAGGCAAGTGGTCGGATGGATGTGGAGGCAGCGGATCTGGAGACGATAAGGATGATGATGGCGGTGCAGGAGCTGATGGTCGAAGTCGGCGTTGATAAACTTGGAGTTGAGCAGGTTGGTGGTGAGGTAGCGAGACCGGAGGAGAAGGAGAGACCGGCACAGAGAGAAGAGGAATAGGCAGCGGAAGAGACTCGACATCAGGCTCAAGGGAAGGGTCACCCAAAGAGGTAGTAGCAGAAAAATAGGGGAGAGACTCAACAAATGTGATATCGGCACTAGTGAAGTAGCGTCGAAGAACCAGACTATAGCAACGGTATCCCTTTTGGGTTGTGGAATACCCAAGGAAGACACATTTAGTAGCACGAGGGTCAAGCTTATCAAATCCGGGACCCAAATTATGAACATAGCAAACACACCCAAAAACCTTCAATGGCAAGGAGAATGAGGAGGAAGAAGGATATAAAAGAGAATGAGGAGAGGTACCATCTAAGACCGAGGAGGACATCCTATTAATTAAATAACAAGCGGTGAGGACAGCATCACTCCAAAATTGTTTGGGAACATGCATATGAATTAAGAGACAACGTGCGATTTCTAATAAATGACGATTTTTGCGTTCAGCCACACCATTTTGTTGTGGAGTGTGAGCACAGGATGTTTGATGGATAATGCCTTTATCAGACAAATAAGAGGCAAATGAATGAGATGTATATTCTTTAGCATTATCCGAACGCAAAATACGGATTTTCTGAGCAAATTGAGTCTTAATCATAGTGCGAAAAAGTTGGAAAATAGAAAATAACTCTGAACGATTTTTCATTAAAAATAACCATGTCATACGGGAAAAATCATCCACAAAGGTCACAAAATAGTGGAATTTATTGGCTGCGATATTAATTGGACCCCATACATCAGAATGAACTAACTCAAAAGCACTAGAAACCCTACTAACAACACGTGACGGAAACGAGACACGATGATGCTTGCTAAGCTGACAAGCTTCGCAAGGCACAGACGTCTCATGACGAAGACTGGGGACTTGATGCTTCAATGTAGAAAGGGAAGGATGACCAAGACGACAATGCCACTGAAGAGCGGAGGCCGACGACTGCAACGCATGAGAGGAAATTGTGGGTGCTAGATCGAGATAATAGAGGCCATCAACTTCATGCCCCATACCAATCATCCTCCTCGTCTTGAGATCCTGAAAAATGCATAGAGAAGGATAAAAACTAACTGAACAGTTAAGGGATTTTGTGATTTGACTAATAGATAACAAATTAAAAGGAAAGCCAGGGACATGTAAAACAGATAACAACTCAATGTCAGGACTCAGATGGGTAGTGCCTAAACCGACCACTTTGGATAGGGAACCATTAGCTAGGGTGACACTTCTAGGTGATGCGACAGGATGATAATTAGAGAGGAAAGTAGACGAACCAGTCATATGTTCATTGGCGCCAGAATCGATAACCCACGGGTTGCTAGTGGAGGATAAAAGACAGTGAGATGCAGTACCTGACTGAGCAAGAGTAGCAGTGGAAGAGGAAGAGGCCTGCTTATGGGCTAAGAACTGAGCATACTCATCTTTCGGGATGGAGATGAGATCATTCTCAAGGGGTGAGCTTGGAGTACCAAGTGGTCCAGCCGGGGCTAGAGAACCCTTATGAGAAGTAACCTGATTGGCAAACCCGGATGGTGTGCCATGTAAGTCCCAACAAAACTCCACAGAATGATTGGTACGGCCACAATGAGTGCATTTGCGAGGCCCACGACCTCCAATGTGACCACCTCCCCGGAAATCACGGCCACCACGAAAACCACGACCACCTCTACTGCCACGCCCCCCACGGGTACCACCATAACTACCACGGGCAGCAATAAATGCAGCACGATCACCAGTACGTTCCATGCTCAACAAAGAACCATGATCAGAAATAGTAGCACGCTGAACCCGAGAAAAAACCTCAGAAAGCAATGGGAGATCAGAACCTCCCAAAATCTGCGCACGAACAGACTCATACTCAGGTTTCAAGCCGAGAAGAAATCGAACCACATCCACATCTTGACGTTGCTTCTCCATTTTCTGCAAGTCAGTGGAGAGTGGCTGATACATGTCTCTTTCCCGACAGACGGTCACAACCTGATTGTAGTACTCATCTAAAGATTGAGTACCTTGTTCTAGTCCAAAATATCGTTGACACACCTCATAAACTCGAGTGATATTCCCAGCGCCAGAGTACATATGCCGGAGATGATCCCAAATTGCTTTAGCAGTAGGAAGATAGAGACATGAGGATCCAATGTGAGGTTCAATACTATTCAACATAAGAGATATAATCTGATTATCGGCCTGGTCCCAAAGACCTTTGGAGTCATCTTCCGGAGATTGCTCATATTCGAAGTGAGAATACAGACCTTTCCCTCTCAAGTATACTTCCACAGATCGTGACCAATAACTATAATTTTTGCCATTAAGTTTCACAAGTGTCATAGTAGCCGGACCCATAGAGGCAGAATTAATTAAATCGGAAGGAGGAGCCATGATAATGCACTAACCAGATGCAAACAACTACACAAGTCCACCAACCAACGAACTACCAAAAAAAAAACTCACACAAAACAGCCCCAACTCAAAGCAAAGCTTGCTGACAATGATGAATGCCAACCAAAAACAACTCAAACCATGGTAGAATCGATAAAATACGTCAAAAACTGACCTGAACCGGACTGAAGTTGAGCAAAAACAGGTCTAAACCATAGTGAACCGGAAGAAACCGAGAGAAATTAGCAAAAACTGACCTGAACCGGCTTGAACCTGGCCTGAACCGGACTGAACCGGCCGGAAAATGGACTGAACCGGCCGGAAAATGGGCTGGACCGGTCTGGACAGGGGATAACCAGAAACCGGATAGCCTTATCCCGGTTGAGGGTTGGGATATCCTTATCCCGAATACGCGACAGCAGGAACCCGGAGCCAAACACCCAATCTTCGTCTGTGAAAACTGCTGGAACCACGCCGGAGACTGCCAGACATCGCCGGAAATGCGCTGGAGACAGCCAGACCTTGCCGGAACTGCGCCGGAGACAGCCAGACGCGCCGGAGACAGCCAGACCTCGCCGGAACTGCGCCGGAGACAACCAGATCTCGCCGAAACTGCGCCGGAGACAACTAGACCTCGCCGACGACAACCAGATCTCGTCGAAACTGCGCCGGAGACAACCAGATCTCGCCGAAACTGCGCCGGAGACAACCAGACCTCGCCGACGACAACCAAACCTGCCGGCGACACCCAAATCGTGCCGGAAAACAACCAACGACGACAAACACACCTCCGACAGCACTACAGACAGCACCAACCGATCATCGACGACTACTTAAGGCCCATGGAGATGACGGCGGTTCATACCACCGGCGATGGAGAACCTAGCGCCATCTTCCACCACGGGCTTGAAGCCCAGCACTTCAACTACGTTCAAGCAGTAGCAATATAAATGGGAGAGGAAGAAAAAAAAAAAAAGAAAGAGAACCGGGAAAAAAAAAACGATTAAACTAAAAGAAAGAAAAAGATTTGGGAGAGAAGAATAAGATATCAGGAAAAGGTATAAACCCTAGGCTCTGATACCATGTTGAGAGGTTTTTATGAATAAAGTATAGAGAAAAGAGGAGGCTGTTCAAAGATCCATAGCCTACCTCACACATATTATATATAAGCTTTGAGAATACATAAATGACCAAATTGCCCTCATACCCTAATACATTCTTCTACATTCTTCTAACACATTCTTCTACATTCTTCTAACATGAATAAAGTGTACAAAAAGAAGTGAATAAGGTCCTCAAGATTTCTCGACACATTCTCGAAGCATCTCGCATTCCTTTCCTTCCAAAGACACCAAAGAAGAGAAAGGGGAGCCATCTTCCATACCACAGCACTACTCGTTCTCCCGCCCGCCCACCAACTAGCAAATATCTCCTTTACGCTTCTAGGCATAACCCAACACATGTTAAAGCGAGAGAAGATAACATCCCACAACTTGCGTGCGGCCCCACAATGAAGAAAGAGATGATCCACGGACACCCCATCCGCCTCACACATACAACATTGATTAATCACAACGATACCTCTCTTCCGAACATTATCCAACGTGAGAGGTTTCCCAAGGGCAGCCGCCCATGCGAAAAACGCCACTCTCAAAGGAGCCTTGGTGCGCCAAATGCTTTTCCACGGAAAGTGGTTAGGCACCTTAAAGGCAAGCATCCTATAGAAAGAGCGTACCTCAAACTTCCCTTTTCTTGAAGGAATCCATCACATCCGGTCCTTCCCTTCCCCCCGAATCGAAGATGAGTACAAGAGCGAGAAGAAAGAGGCTAAGGCCATCTCCTCCCAATCATGAATACTATGGGTGAAAGTAACATTCCAGTGAACCATCCCATTTACACACTCTCAAATATCCGCAATGGAAGCATCCTTATTGCAAGCAATATTAAAAAGACTCGAAAAGGCATCCTTGAGAGACGTCTCACCACACCAGCAAACCTCCCAAAATTTGACCTCCCCCCCAAACTAGGATCTAATCTGAAGTGACACCGAAACGACCTCCAAACCCCACAAATGTGTTTCCATAACCCCACCCGTTCCACGAGGAACTTTAGAACCCCAACCACCCCAATCCACCCCATACTTTGCCACCAAAATACTTCTCCACCAAGCTTCTTTCTCATTTGCAAATCTCCATAACCATTTCCTCAAGAGAGCTTGATTGAAAAGACGCAAGCTCCGAATCCCTAGCCCTCCCTCAGCAATCGGAGAACATACCTCGTGCCAACTAACCAAATGGAACTTAGTCTTATCCTTGAACCCCCCCATAAAAAATCCCGTTGAATCTTCTCAATACGATTTGCCACGGAAATAGGAATGGGAAAGAGAGACAAAAGATAGGCGGGGAGATTGGATAGGGTGCTCTTGATGAGGGTGAGCCTCGCCCCCTTGGACAAATAAGAACGCTTCCAAGGGGCCAACCTTCTAGCAATGTTCTCCAACATGTCATCCCAAATAGCCAACTGCTTGAAGGACGCCCTTAGCGGAAGACCCAGGTACTTCAAGGGCAAAGAACTAGTGCCACAACCCAAAACACCAGCCAACTCATCCGTCTCTACCGAATCTCCGACTGGGACCAAAACAGACTTGGCCCGATTAACTTTTAACCCTAAGACCGCCTCGAAGCCAATAATGAGAGCTTTAATAAATCTAACATGTTCAGAAGCTGACCCACAAAAGACCAGCGTATCATCAGCAAAGAGAAGATGGGAGACAGAAACCCACTCATGCTCACCAGCACCCATATAGAAACCATTGATGAAACCTTTGCTGATAGAGACATTAATCATTCTGCTGAATGCCTCCATGACCATGATGAACAAGAAAGGAGAGGGAGGGTCGCCTTGTCTAAACCCACGCAAACTCCCAAAGAAACCGAAAGGCGAACCATTGATCAACACCGAGAACCGCACCGACGAGATACAATGTTCAATCCAAGAGCACCATTTCTCACCAAAACCGCACCTTTTTAATAGGTAGAGTAAAAACTTCCAATTCATGTGATCGTAAACCTTCTCCATATCCAACTAACACAAGAGACCGGGATCCCCAGATCTAAGACGGCTGTCCAGGCATTCATTGGCCATAAGCACCGAATCCAAAATCTGTCGACCTTTGACGAACGCATTCTGTGGATTGGAGATGACCCGGTTCATGACTCCCTTCATTCTATTGGCTAAAACCTTCGCAATAATCTTATAAATCCCCCCCACAAGGCTAATAGGACGGAAGTCCTTCAAATCGGATGCCCCATGCGACTTCGGAATAAGAGCAATGAACGTAGCATTGAGGCTTTTTTTGAACTTGCCTCGATCATAGAACTCCACAAAAACAGCCATGATGTCCTTTTTGATCACCTCCCAGCAGTCTTGGAAGAAAGCCATAGAAAAACCATCCCGGCCTGGGGCCTTATCCCTATCCATTTTTTTGACCACCTCCCACACCTCCCTTTCCTCAAAAGGGATTTCCAGACTAGAAGACTCTTCCTCTTCTAACATATCGAATTGAAGATTATCCAATCTTGGTCTCAAACTAAGAGTCTCTGTGAAGAGCGTCTCATAAAAGCGAGTAATATTACTGCTAATAGCCTCTTGATCAGAGATAACAGTACCATGAATGTTCAGAGACTCAATATAATTCTGTCTTCTATTGGCATTAGCAATCCGTTGGAAGAATTTGGTACACTTGTCACCCTCTTTCAACCAACGGATTCTAGATTTTTGCCTCCAACTGATTTCTTCTTGGAGGAGGGAAATTTCTAACTCCCTAACAAGCACCCTTCTCTTCAAGATCTCCTCCGTGGATAAACCTCTCTCTTCCTCCACCCTATCAAAAGCTTTAATATCTTCCATACGAGCCTTAATACAAACCCCCACATTGCCGAACTCTTGAGCATTCCATCTCCTAATGTCCCCCGTTAGCGCTTGCAACTTTTTGGAAATAATGAAACTCGAAGTGCCCTGAAAGTGACACGAGTCCCACAAACTGCGCGCTTTGTCCAGAAAACCGTCCAGTTTGAGCCACATATTCTCGAATTTGAAAGGCCTTTTGCCTCCCCCATGAGAATTACAGTCCAATATTATAGGGGCATGATCAGAGCAGGCCCGGAGCATCCTCTTCTGACGCAAATCCGGGTGGGGGGCTTCCCACTCCGGGGAGACAAGAAAGCGGTTAAGCCTAGACCAAGAATTATTATTAGACCAAGTAGAAATCCCCCCCACTAAGGGTAGATCCATGAGACCTTGATTCGATATGAATTCACCAAAATCCCTCATTGCCGGCCGCGAATGAGCTCCCCTCGACCTTTCACTAGGATAAAGGGTGACATTGAAATCCCCACAGATACACCACGGCACGTCCCAACAGCTTATGACCCCTGCCAGCTCCTCCCAAAGAAAATGCCTAGTATTGACTCTGTTGGGGCCATACACCCCCGCAAACGCCCACTCAAACAAAGTTTACACAATGGAATCATACATGCAATTTCCCTAAAATCTACTATGAATCACTCGATTGCTTGCTTCTAGTTGTCAATTATGATATTTTTCTTTTTTGCTTCTTTGATTTTTTTTTTTATTGCTTCGATATTTTGAATGACGACAAAGGTTTTACTTATGGATATGATATATTGTTTTCGTCTTTAATAAGAGTTAAGTATTTACTTTTATATTGAATGATATGGTCGCCATTTTAACCATGGGCCCCCAAGAATAAATTTCTGGCTTATCACTGTTTGCTTGTTTGGCATGAAATAATGCCGATAAATTTTAACATCTGTGTTCTTGCCATGAAGGCTTTTATTGAATCAATGACATCTAAATTATAGTGTGCTTGATGAGTGAGAGTCCATGTATATGAGTTAACATTATTGAATTTGGTTTTATGTTGCCCACCGATGGTTTGTAGAAGATCTTTGCCACTAACCTCGTAGATGTTATTGTTCAAGTTTTTCAACTCTTTTTAGAGGTATTCTTCCCTTACTTTTTTCTGTCTTAATTGTAAGGTTGATCACAATATTAAAATTTTCTTTTAATTAGCAGAAGGAAATTTATGAGAAAAATAGAAAAAGGCACAACCTTAGCACACGAGTGTACAAGAGGAGCTTAAAAAAAACACAGAAGAAACCAAGTATAAGACTAAAAGTTCTAAAAGAGAGAGAGCAACATTTGAATGTGGCCATTCAAGGCGATAGGAATTGCGAAAACAAATTTGTGTTTCTTGATTTTTAGATTTAGTTATTTACAGATTATGTTATCCTTTTTGAACCAAATACCACCCAAGGCACAATGGACTAGCATTTGAATGCTTTTGATGCTTACCAAGCCACCCTTTCTAACCAACAACTATTCTTGGCATCGGTAATGAGTCACCAAATGTAGAAAAGGATGAATATCAAGAGCTTGGTGTTAGAGTTAAAAGAAAGAGAGATTGAAAAATGGAGAATGGGACAATACAATTCTTCTAATTGGACTACTGCGTCTCAAGTCAAATAAAAGATTAGATGTAAGTGATGTTGAAGATATGCAGCTGATATGATTTGGTTTCCTTTCCATATATGTTCTCATTTATTGTAGTTTCATATTAGTGTGTATTGTTTCTCTATATGAACAACCTTTGATGTATCATTCGAGTATTGAGAAATAATAAGAATTCTTCTTATAATTCATCATGGTATTAGAGCTTAGGGTTTAATTTTTTTGGGTACTGTTCGTTCTTCCTGTAGTGTAGAAAGGAGGACCTTGAAATGGAGACGATCATTCTCTATATTTATCACTACAAAAAAACCAGCATTTAATCTTCTTCATTTTTTTCTTGGCGTCATTTTCATCAAACGTCATTAATTGTTGTTGTTGACATCATTTACGGTTAAACGACATAAATTTAGCATCCTTCACTTTCACTTATAAAGGACGTTAACTAAGCAAAAATGTCATTTGCTAAGAAATGACGTACAAAAATTAAATTTTTGGTTCATTTTATAAAGGACATCAAATATTTAACGCCATTTAATTTTTAAACCACAAAATGGACCAAGCCATGGGTAAACCTAGCAAGACGTGGTGGTCCTGGTCCTCGGGTCCCTTAGGGTCTCTCATCTCTTTCACGCGACCTCACATTGTTTCAACCAACTTCAAACTCTCTCAAGTTTCAACTAGCTTCAACCCTCACGTAAGAATCAACATCTCTCTCTCTTTGTATACTTCCTGTGTCTTTGTATACTTCTTGTGTACTAGGGTTGCGCCCCTCTGCGCTTTTTAATGAATACTTATTTATCAAAAGAAAAAAAAAAAAAAAAGAGAATCAACATCTCTCTCACTCTCTTTCTTTTGGAAACTTGAATTTTATAATTAGCTTGTACAAATCTCTCATTTCTTGAATCTCTTTCTTAATCTAATTGATGAAATGTGTTGAGTGTACCGTGTTTGTAACTTTGGTAATTTCTGTGGCGGTTGGTAACTTCTCCGATGGCTGGCGTTGCAAGTAGTGGCAGTTTCGTATACTCACAGTAGTGAATTTGACATAAATGACTTAGGCAATTTAAAGTACTTTATGGGCATTGAAGTGGCGAGATCAAGACATGTTATCTTCCTCTCCCGGTGGAAATATGTTCTTGACCTACTTAAAGAAACAAGGTTGCTCGATTGTAAGGTTGTTGACAATCCAATAGAGCAAAATAAAAAGTTAGAAGAAAGTGATGAGAGTTCTGTGGTGGATAAAGGCAGGTACTAACGATTGGTTGGCAGGTTAATATACTTGTCACACACTCGTCCAGACATTGCCTATGCAGTAAGTGTAATGAGCCAATTTATTCATTTGCCCCGGGAGTCTCATATGGAAGCATCTTATAGAATACTTCGATATTTGAAATCTTTTCTAGGGAAAGGGTTGTTGTTTGCCCGACATGATAATCTAAAAGTAGAAGGTTATACAGGTGCAGATTGGCAGGATCAGTCATGTATTGAAGATCTACCTTGGGATATTGTACTCGTGTGGGAGGAAATCTAGTTACTTGGCGTAATAAGAAATAGTTAGTGGTTGCTTGATTTAGTGCAGAAGCTGAATTTTGAGCCATGACGCATGGGATATGTGAGTTATTATGGTTGAAGATCCTACTAAAAGAACTTAGATATGATTGCAAGGAGTCTACGAGCATATATTGTGACAATAAGGCCGCAATTAATATTGCTCATAATCCAGTTCAGCATGATCGAACTAAACACATTGCAATTGATAGACATTTTATCAAGGAAAAATTGTGTGCAAGACTTATTTTTATACCTTATGTCAACTTCGAGGAACAACTTGCAGTTATTTTAACGAGGGAGTGTCCAATAGTGCTCTTCATTCATCCTTGTGCAAGCTAAGCATGCGAGATATCTTCGTCTCAGCTTGAGGGGGAGTGTTGAAGATATGCAATTGATATGATTTGGTTTCCGTTCCATATATGTTCCTTTCCATTTATTGTAATTCCATATTTGTGTGTGTTGTTTCTCTATATAAACATCCTTTGATGTATCATTTGAGAATTGAGAAATAATAAGAATTATTCATTCTTATAATTCATCAAATGACTCCTTCAAACATGCTTGCCATTAGGGGAAGAACCCTTTGAGTGATAGAGACATGGAAACGTCTACATTGAGTTCCTTTTTGTAAGCTTAAGACAAAAATTTTTATCGGAGAACTAATCACAAATTGGTCAGGTCTTGCGCCATAAGAATAATCCTAGGAGAAAATTTCCTTCAACTAGAATAATCCCATAAGAAATCACAACACTAGGAACTTGGGATTTGTAGATCATATCCTTTGGTAGAATCCATTATGACCTTTCATCACTAGTACCATATTCTAAAAGAATAATGTGAGCAATATGTGTTTTGGGCTTTTGTTAGATACAATATTTTTTATTTTTGAGTCTTTTAATTATTTCTTCAGGAATTTCCGTATTTTTGTAGTTTTCTACAAAGCAATACCTCTTTCATTAATTTTGAGTTTATTATACTTTCAGGGCGAGGCTCTGGTTATGGGATATGATGACATGGGGTAAGTAATTTAGTTTTTGTTTTTTAAGACTTGCGAATAATTCCTTGACACTTGATTTGCTTTCATCTCAAAAATTTAATGTTTTGGTTTCTCCCTAATAAACTGGTTGACTGTGGAATCTATCCTTTGTAGTGTTGCATGTTAAGGTACTATATGTGGCATATTAATTGTCAATAGAAGAAAGAAGTTCAAGTAGTTGCATTAAGCATGCTTATGATTGACTTTTGTTAAAATAGCTAGATGCATTTATTTGCATGATTCCCAACAGACATCTTTAACATAAATGGTAAAATATATGTGTGCACACACACCCATATTTGTTTATAATATCGAGGCATTGAACTCTTAGCTCAGATGACACTTCTCCCCGCCCCCCCAACACACACACACACAAACACAAATAAAAAATGGGTTGCAGGGGGGTGGTTCAAAGTTCAATGGGTGCATTTGTCTCGTATACATGTTTGAGAATTTTGTATGTACATGTTGATAATCGAGAATCACCTGCTTGATCCAAAATTGATAGATTCCTTGTCTTTTTGGCTTAGGAAGCCCAATTTTTTGGTGTTAACCTGAGGTGGCGTCCTTGACTTTCTTTGGATTATTTTCCAATCCTTCTTGATTGTGGTAATATTGTAAGGGGTAATAGGTCCTTCAATTTGAAAACATGTGGTTAAAGTCTGAGGATTTTGTGGAAAGGGTGCATCAATGGTGTGTCTCTTATCATTTCCAAGGCTTTTCGAACTTCATCTTAGCTAGCAAGTTCAAGTCTTTGAAAGTTGATTTAAAGAGATGAAATGTAGACAGGAAGAAGATCGTTTTGGAAGCGATACGCGTTTTTGATATCATTGAAGAGAGGGCCTTAGGCGCTGAGGAGAAAATGAACGAGGCAAAATTTTTCTAGCGAGTTAGAAAGATCCATTGTCATGGAGGTGGTGAGTTGCAGGCAGAAATCTAAGGTCCACAAGGGAGGGTGACAAGTCTGTGAATTTGTTTTCACAAAATTACTAAGTATGTAGGGAGTTTTTTTTTTTGATAAGTAAGAAGGATAAAAAGAAAAAGCGCAGAGGGGCGCAACCCATATACACGGGGAGTATAAAAAGAGAGTGCCTAAGAGGGAGAGAAATGAAAGAGAAAGTCAGAAAAACCGATCACTAAAGGAGCTAGCCAAGCGATCGTCCAATAGTAAAGAGTAAAGAAGAAAAAATGAATGAGTTCCTCTAAAGTCCTAGTGGAATTCTCAAAACATCTAGCATTTCTTTCGTTCCATATACACCACATAATACAAAGAGGGATCATCTTCCACACCACTGCACTTCGAGAACGCCCTCCTTACCACCAGCAATCGAACAAGTCCCTTACCCTAAAAGGCATGACCCACTGCAACCCAAACCGACTAAAAATAGTATGCCAAAGAGCACTTGCAATCTCGCAGTGAAGAAGAAGATGATCGACTGACTCTCCGGTCTTCTTGCACATACAACACCATTCTACTACCACAAGATTCCTCTTACGCAAATTATCGTGGGTCAGAATTTTGCCTAGGGCTGCAGTCCACCCAAAAAAAGCCCCTCGCAGTGGCGCCTTAGTACACCAGATACTCTTCCAAGGAAATACCTCATGGTCGAAGTTGGACAAGGCCTTGAAGAATGACTTTACCTCGAACTTACCCTTCTTAGACGAGGACCAGCGAATACGATCCATAGTACCTACGGATATCTTACAAGAGTACAACCGAACAAAGAAAGAGAAGACCATATCCATCTCCCAATCCTGGATGGGCCGCACAAAAATCCACAAGGATATAGGGAGTATACACAAGGAATGCCACAAAAGAAAAAAAAAAGAAAAAGAAAAGAAAAGGAAAGAGAAACCCAAACAAAGCAGCAAAAGCCCACAAACCCTCAAATCCGAAACCCTCGAAACACTCAACACCATTAAACCCAGATAACACCAAACACTCAACGTTAACCAACGTGCTTTCCTTTCCCTTGCCTAGATGACGTTCCTGAAGAATAGTTTATGGAGCATTCTAGGTTCAACAGCTCCTTACTACTCGTGCCGTTCCGAGGGTGAGCCTTTTCTAAGGAAATCCCTTCACGCGGGAACCCCCCCTCCACCACCAAGGGTGTGATAGAGGAAACAAATCCATAGGGTATGGGAAATCTCAACACCGGCTGCAAAGATGGACCAAAACTAACAAGCAACCTTTGGGATTGAAGCAAGCCCGTCTCCTCCCAATCCATCCCCTTTGTCAACTACAGGTGAAGACTGAGCGACCAGCGAAATCTAAGTCTCAATAGAGGACCTCGATTTGAGGAAACCTTGCCGGAAAAAAGTCCCTCATCGGAGAGGATTCTGAATAGCGCCACTCACAATCGTTGAAACATAGGAAGTCACCTGTGGGGACTGGGCTACAGACTCGGCCAATAGCGAAGAAAGACCTAATCCTAAAGGCGCAACCGGCAAAGCATTGAACATTGCCACTGCCTCAGCGATCAAGCTCTGATCCATCTTCACAAATTTGCTGTGCTTCAACTTTCGGTTGCATCTCTTCGAAGGCTTGGGTTCTGGTGGGATCGGAGGCACCACAACCACCATCAACACAGAATCAGTAGCTTGAGCCCTTTCAACCAACAACTCCGACAAGCTAACTTGGGACTTAGCAATCTCTGTCGAAGCCTGGGTGGGATCCAGCAAAACAATTGACCTTGGTGAGAGCATCAAAGAGCCGTCAGTGTCACTTGAGCACGCAGGACCACACCCATCATTCGCTGGAATTAGAACCAACTCTGGTAGGGTGTACTAAATAGACTGTGAAGACTTGATAATATCAGAGCTCACTAGTAATAGCCTAGAGGACCGTATGTCAACCCTAGCAAATATTGGCAGCATCCAATGAAAACCCTCTTTTGGTGTCTTGTTCAGTCGATCAGAGCTGGGCCGGGGATCTGTACGCAGTGAACCAGGACCCGCATCCAAGCCCACCTTGGACGCGGGCTTCCTCTTTGAATCCAAACCTGGCTTGGATTTGGATTTAAACAAGTATTTACACTTGGGCTTTGATTTATATGCCCAGACTTTCTGCCCAACATAGGTGGGCTTCCAGGTTGGCCCACAACCCTCTCCAGCTCAATCTTTAGCTAATCCTTTCCTTCCACGCCCACAAAAGTTTTATCTTGTTCCCCTTTCTAGAACATTTGCCAACCTCTTCAAGTTCAGGATCGAAAAGGCAAGGCTGATTTTCTAGATTAGAGTGATCCTCACCATGTCGAAAATCCGCCACAAAATGTACATCACAAACAAAACACTGAAGTTTGCCTCGTACATAGGACCCTTGTTGAGTTTCAAAAATATTACCCAACTTATTATCATCGAAGGATTGCTCTTTACCCAACGGGTCACCATCAAGCATTGCCGTTGATTCTTCCGACGCTGAATTCTTGACCTCTGCTCGCAACATTGCTTCATACGACGGTTGGACGGTCTTTCTTTTGATTCTATCGATAAGGCTGAGGCTAGTTGGTTGGAGAGAGATTTTGAGGAAGGGTAGGTGTTGGAGGTAGTGAACGCTAGTTGGCGCAACACTCAAATCAAAGGCTCTATCCTCGGGGTTCTTATCAAGCACATGGTGTGTAAAACTCTCATTAGCAACATTGTCAATAGTATCCGAGAGATTTACCTTTTCTAACGACGACTCTTCGTCGGGATAGGTGTCATAGGTCCTTAATAAATTCATCTTCCTCCTCCACAACCGATTGACTCCTAATCTCTGCCGCCTCTCTACTCACCTTTTTATCGGACCTTTCTATTTTTTTTGTCAGAAGGAACTCTTTGGGTTGCTAGCAACCTTGGAATTCCAGAGTGTCGAGCTTGACGCCTGCTTCCCATGGAATAGCATGCGCTTGTGTCGTAGAAAATCTCCTCCGCACTCCGCAAAAGGATTGACAGATTCACTCTCAACGATAAATTTGTCTTCCGCCCCCGCATATCGCGGTCTTGGTTGATGACGACATCCGTTGTTACCACCCATGTTGGATAATCGGGTAGTGAGGGCTTCGACTTGATCCTTGATAGCCTCGAGTTGTTCTTCCATGTGTTGCAAACGAATCGCCGGTTTCTCCTTATGTGTTGTTTCTGTGCGCACGTACACCTTATTTATGTCTGCACAACGGTTGCCCCTTCCCATTCATAGAAAGTAACGTGGCTCTGATACCAACTGATGCAACGTGACTTAGTGGACTGCAAAGAAGAACAACAATAAAGAACAGATAGGTATTGCTAGATCTTGATACAATCAAAGGATCTAAGAAATATTCTTTAAACGCTAGATACCCTCTAGAGTTTGAAGGAAAATAAGGACGAAATTCAACTCTGAGACTTCTTATTGAACAAAACTCACATATAAACCAAATCTGCATTCTAGGGTCTATAAAACATGTATATATAGGCCCCCAAACCCTAAACCTAAAAATAATACAAAATTAAGTCTAACTATTATTCTACGGTGGTTGTCTAGACGGGAAATACCCCCGTTTAGACGGTCACCCAAATAACTGAAATTAAAGTACGTAAAACAAGTAAAAACTAAAACATAACACAAGGATGTTCGGACGGTTTGCGAACGGATGTCTCGGGTTTTACTATGGTGACTTTCGGAGGAGGCCCGTTCGGACGGCTTACAAATGGTTTGCGAACGGAGGCTCTTTTGACCTAGTAAACATCGGGATTAGCAAACTCTCGTGAAACATAACTTTGTAGATCTTTGAGTTAGTTTTCCAACGCTGCAATGCTTGCTTCAATCCGAGGTTTGAAACTCTAGATATGACCTTTCTAGTAGAGCTCGTCAGATTCGAATTTCCTCCTACATCATCGCTCTTCTTTGTGAAATCCTTAACTTCCCGGTCTACATCATTATTCTTTGACCCTACCGAAAATCCTTATAAGTGTCCTATCCAAACAAATGCAGTTGTTTTAAAACTCACTTTGCTCGATTCCTCATAGAGTGGCCAAAGAATAGACTGGATCTTGTGCACCCAATCTTGTAGTCAATTGGTCCCTTCCATAGAATGCGGCCTTTGGATCCAAAAAGCCTGCGTTCTAAGAAGGATACCCTAAAACCACTCTGTCACGTGAGCCCACAACATGAGACCCTGCACCCAAGCTCTTAGAATGTGCCTTACTTGACACTATGAGCTCTTTACCTTACCCAATCCCAAGCCTATGGGATGGGCTACTGTTGACGCTTGAAATTTTCGAGCCCAAAGCTGCTACTAGGTTGGATGGGCCCTCTCATTGGGTTTGGACTTGACCACCACATATCCAGCTTTCACTACCCTCTCAAGCCCACATAAGCCCTGACACAGCCTATTAATGCAACATTTGACTTCCTTTTCGGCTAAAAAACAAATCAACGAGTGTGCATGAGTTTGAAAAATTTCTCAAATCCTTTATGGGATCTTTGGTAACGACCTTAGGAAAAGCGTTAGCCACATCTGCGCTATCAACCTAAAATGACTAATAAATTTGGAGTCTCCCTAAAATTCTTTATAAAGCTCAGTGTCACCTAGTAACTAGGCATTGTGGCACTCATGACTTTCTTTATAAACCACTCACTATGTGGGTTATTCCTCATTTCCCAATATGGGATTGGGGTGTTACATCTTTACCTTTGACGAGCCCAACGAAAAAACTGTACTTCCTTGACGTCGCACTTGGCGCACACCGCACCTCCTCTCCATACTCCAATATTTGAAAAAGCCCATGCTGCCCCTGCGTTCAATGGCAATTTCAGGTGACTTCCTCATCCCTACTAAAGCCTTTGCGTACGACTTTTTCTCGCTCTTTTCAGTTGGAGCCTTTCCCTTTACAGCTGATGACTTGTTGGTTACTCCACTTGACAACAAATGATTGAGAGGCTTGCGAGGCGGGAAAACTTTGACCCTTTCACCACAAGACACTTGGAAAAAGGATAGAACTTTTCGTAACTCAAATACGCAATTTTTCCAACCTACCCCGTCTTGTCTTTCTGGCATGATAATGAAGGCTCTCTAATCACCTTCATCATGATCCGCAAGAGCCAGATAACAACCATGTCTGTTGGAGCATCTTTGAGTGATAAAGGCCTTACTTTCGGCCGCCTCCCCTTGTTATAGCGCCACAACCATATCCACGAGTTCACCACACTACGCTTACCCAGAATAACAGCTCGAGAGACGCTCGTACACCTTTCAACAAAACATGAGACAGAAGGCCCTTCCACCACCGAGAGCTCAAACACTTTAGATTCAACGTCAAACAAACTTGAAAACCCCATCTCAACGTTGATAACATGAGAGTGCAATAGAGATGGGCTACACATGTTTAGTTTCAACGACTGAAGAACAGTTGATGTCCTAATATTGTTACTTTCACATGATATACAATGTCTTGGCATATAGAAATGCTTGGAAAGTAGTGTTTATATGGCTTGTGGATACATTTGAATAATAAGTTTAATGTTTAATTTTATTCATCTAAAAAGTTTAATGTTTTAATTTTATTGTTTCAGACCTACATTACAGGGATGAACCTTGAGATATCCACGTATATACATATTTTTAATTATTATTATTATTATAAGTATATTTATTTATGTATTTTTGTTAATCTTTTAGGTATCAGCTTTGGAAACCTTATCTTAGAGCAGTGATGGAGCGTGACATGAAAGCCGTTAGTGAAGGCACCATGAGAAAAGCTGAAGTTTTGACAACTAGCTTGCAACAGATGAAAGCTTGCTTCTTAGATGTAAGTAGGCAGTTAGCTATGAATATTACTTTGGAATATTAGTAATTTATTACTTGGAGATTACTGTATGACTTTGATAGCTTCTGTGCTCTGATTGCTACTTTAGAATATTTTGAATGATTTTGAAAATTAAACATATTGAGAAGACATTCTAACCCCTGCTTAATGATCTTTATGGAAGATAGTCATGTAGATCAGTGAATGCCTGTATTCATTTTCTAAATATTGATTAATTGTGGATACTTTAGATTATCATCATTGGTTTATTGCATGGCAACAACTTCTTGCGAAACCGATCCAAGTTGCTTATGTTTACATACATGTGAATGAATGCCCAAACATTTCTCTTATGCAAAATTGTCTAATAAAGCAAAATGGCATACCACCGAATCTTTATTTTTTGATGAATAATAATTTTTGTTAAGAGGAGAAGCCAAGCTCGCCTACACGAAAGTGTATCCCTAAATCTTACATTTGTTATGACAATCATATCTTTGTTTCCAACGACCTCTTTTCTTCTTCTTTTGAAGGTAAACACAAGTCACATACTTTATGTTATTGAGTCCATGATGTCATTGTTCTTCCCTTGGTTATTGGTGAAGTAGATGCCATTTGAACCATAGACTATTGAACTCCTGTTCCATCAAGCAAACCTCTTAACAGTCACCTTATGCATCACTTAATCAATCTCCCATCATTGAATTGTCTAGCTCACCCTCTAGTTTTGCACATTTTGTATCATTTGACAAAAAATTTTTATGTAAGCAAGATGTAAGAATCGCAATGAAAATCTACTCCTTTCTTCTATTCAATTATTTCTGATATAAAAAAATAGTTGCATATTTTGGAGGAAACAAACAAAGGGAGTGATAGTCGGTGGGGACACCTCACCAGGATAGCTCATCCTTCTAGAAAGATTACATATTACAGATTACATATCCAGAATTTCTCACATGGTCTCATCAGGATCAGATGATCCTGAATATTCTTATCTCCACCCTCTCCGAACCTTATGTGGTTCATGCCTTGGGTTGTGTAAACGACATATGATCTCTGGTCAACACTCATGTCCTTGTTTGCTTCTCAAGCAAAATCAAGGGTGTTGCATATCCACTTTCAGCTGGCTACTGCAAAGAACGGTAACTCCACTAACACGACCTCTTCCAACGAATTAAAGGCCATGAGTGACAACTTGGCTGCTGCTGGGCAGCCGCTCAATGACTTTTAAAGCGTCTCTTTCCTCCTTGCTGGCTTGGGCTCCGACTATGATCCATTTGTGACTTTGGTTACTACACAGGTGGATCCTATATCTCTTGATGAGATTTATGGGCACCTATTGGCCCACGAAACACGTCTGGAACAACAACTTCCTTCCACTGAAGTCTGTCAACCAGCAGCTCACTTCACTACTCCTGGTCAATTCAATCGCGGCTAAGGATTTAGGAGTCGTGGATCTTCTTTTGGTGGCCGCGGTGGGCCTCGTGGTCGTGGTAACTTCTCTCATGGTCAAGCTAGGGGGTCTTTCTTTTCCAACAACCACAATGCTGCACCACCCCACATCTGCCAGATATGTGGTAAACAAGGGCACACAGCTCTTAGGTGTTACTCCAGGTTTGATCAGAATTTCCGGCATGACTCTCCAGCAACTCCTCATGCTTATTACTCCTCTCCATCTTTGCTATTTGATGAGGAGTGTTACCTTGACATCGGTGCAACCATCACCTCACCAATGGGATGGGAAATCTGAATATTGCATATGAGAAATACTCTGGCTTTGATCAAATCTATATCAGCAATGCCTCGGGTTTGTCTATAAGTCACATAGGATCTGCTACCCTTTTAGTTCCAAGTTGTCAATTCTTACTCGACCAACTTCTTTTAGTTCCCAATATATGCAAAAATTTACTCTGTCAGTCAATTTTCTAAAGACAGTTATGTTTTCTTTGAATTCTACTCTGACTACTTTGTGATAGAGGCTCCCGCACAAGGATTCCTCTGCATGATGACCCACTTAACAATGGCCTCTAGCAGCTCCTCACTTCTCCTGCGTCTCCTCCAATAAAATGTGTCATGGTTGGTGAGAAGACCTCAGTTGATCATTGGCACTGGTGCTTAGGACATCTAGGATTTCGTGTTCCAAATTTAGTCTTCCAATTCAGTCCAATAAAGCTCGAGTTTTCTGCTCAGCATGCCTGGTTGCCAAGGGCCATCAACTACCGTTTAATTCCTCTAGTTTTGATGTTTGTAATCTAGAGGATTTAATGTACTCAGATGTTTGGGGACCATCCCCACTTGTTTCACTTTCTGGCAATAAATATTATGTTTCTTTTATCGATTCTTTCTCTCGTTACACTTGGCTTTTCCGCATTCAAAATAAATCTGATGTCAAAACCTTGTTTTTACAATTTCAACAAATGGTCAAACACTTACTAAACACTAAAATCAAGTGTGTTCAAACCGATTGTTGAGGTGAATATCGTTCACTCACCACCTATTTTCAATCACTTGGGATCAATCACCGTCTCTCATGCCCCCATACCCACCAACAAGAAGAATGTGTTGAAAGAAAACATCGTCATCTCATTGACACCACTCTCGCTCTCCTTGCTACTAGTGGGCTACCCAAGGCCTTTGGGATGAAGCATGTCAAACCTCCTACTACCTTGTAAATAGTTTGCCTACCTCGGTCCTAAAACACACTTCACCCTTTGAAACAATCTTTTCCAAACAGCCAGATTAGAAATTTTTAAAAGTGTTTTGGTGTGCATGTTTTCCCCACTTCCGCCCATACAACTCCAATAAATTGGAGTTCCGTTCAAAGCCCTGTGTTTTCTTAGGCTATAGCACTCACCACATGGGTTACCATTGCTACCACCATGAATCTGACCGCATATATATTTCCAGGGACGTCACTTTTCATGAGTCTACATTCCCTTTCTTGACACAACCTTCGCACTCCTCTCAAGCCCCCACTTCGTCTATAGGTTCTGTCACAATTCCTGTTGCTGTCTCCTCGAGCCCCATTACATTGAGTTAGCCTCCACTTATCTCCTTGTCCCCTGTGACACCTTCCCTGGTGGAGTCTTCTTCTAGTGGTAGCACATCTAACTCTCCTGCAGATTCTACTGAAAGTTTGGACTCTCCTCCTCCAGTTGCTATTACACAGACACACCACATGGTTACAAGTTTACAGAACATCTCACGGCCACGACAGTTCATAGATGGGAGGATTCGGTACATCAAACCTCAGGCATTACATTCCCAGCTGGACTCTACTCTAGTTGGGTCCATGTGCTACACCAAGGCTGTTCTTATTCCGGAATGGGAAATGCCATGCAAGAAGATTTCAATGCCTTTCTACACAACAAAACATTGACGCTAGTTCCACTTCACACGGCCAAAAATTTGGTAGGTTGCAAATGGGTGTTCAAACTCAAAAGAAAGGCTGATGGCATGATTGAAAGACACAAAGCTTGTATTGAGGCAAAGGGCTTTCACCAACAAGCCGGGGTTGATTTTGGAGAAACATATAATTTGGTTGTGAAGCCAACTGTTTTTCGAACAGTCCGCTCCATAGCTCATTCAGCTGGCTGGCCTATGAAACAAATAGATATACAAAATGCATTTCTACGTGGACACCTAACCGAAGAGGTTTATATGAGCCAACCACCAAGTTTGTCTCATTCCTTTTTCCCTAATCATATATACAAGCTAGACAAATCAATTTATGGGTTGAAGCAAGCCCCCAGGGCCTGGTGGGGTTTTCACGGTTGAGCAACATGCTTCTTGAAATTGGGTTCACGGCATCCAACGCAGATTCTTCTTTATTTACATTCAAGTTGGCTGCTACTTCCATCCAAGGCTTATTCTGATGCTGACCAAACAGGTTGCCTTGATGATCGCAACTCCACCAGAGCTGACTGAGCAGGTTGCCTTGATGACCGAACAGGTTGCATTGTGTTTTTCTTGGAGCCAACCTTGTCTCATCGAGTTCATGAAAACAGCCAACCGTATCTTGTTCCAGCACTGAAGCCGAGTACAAAGCTGTAGCAAATGCCACAACAGAGGTCCTATGGGTACAAGCTCTTATTCAGGACTTAGGAATCAACCTATTATCTCCACCAAAATTGCGGTGTGATAACGTTGGCGCCACATACTTGTCAGTTAACCCTGTTTTTCATGCAAGGACCAGGCACGTGGAAATAGATTTCCACTTTCGTCATGACCTCGTGGTAGATCAATCCATCCAGATCCTTTTTATTTCCAGCAAGGATCAACTTGCTGATGTGCTGACTAAACTGATTGTAGCTAAGAGATTTCAAACTCTATATGCCAGGCTCAAAGTGTGTTCTACCCCGTTGAGCTTGTGGGGGATTGTTGAAGAAGATTCCTATCCGGTTACTAACTCACAATTAGAAGATGACTAGGACTCTAATTCTAAAGAAGATAAGAAAGACATTCAATTGTAATAGCTCTCTAAGTATAGTAGTTTAGTTATAACTATTCTCTAAATATAGTTCTCCAATGTTTTATATGATTGGAGTCCTATGTAATCTCTACATCTTGTAAATCATTATATATATCAATGCAAACTGTGAATAAACTCATAGTGATTATAGCAATTCAATACCTAGATTCACTTGATCTTATATGGGACGGGCAATTAAAATCCAAAGCTCTGGTACGTTGATAGCAAGATGAGAAAATGGCAGCGAAAATTTTCTGCCTTCATTCCATTCAATTCATCTAATATAAGAAACAATTACACATTTTGGAGGAAACAGATCAAAGGGAATGACAGCTGGTGGGTACAGCTCAACCTTCTAGAAGGAATACTTATCAAGTCATTCTACCATTCTAACACTCTCTTTCTGAGGTTATCTTTTTATTTTTTTGGTCTCTTTCTTAAGTTATCAACTGTCAAAATGTAACCACATCAGCTATCCAAACAAGGAAAGAAATTTTTGTGGCACCTTTGCATACTGAATCTCTTCCAAGAAACCCTACTATAGTGACCATCTCAGGATCTCATAAAAGAAAGAATTGTCAATTTTTACCTTGTTTGTTGGCCTTTAGTATATTGCAGCCTCTGCTTTGACTGAATGGTAATAAGAGCATAACAAAGAAAATAAGTAATTGACTTGCTCTGATTCCCAATCTTGGATTGCTTGGACAGACCTGGGATTCTAGCGTTAAATCCCATCTTCGTAGCTTATCCTTAAGAAAAACGGATCAGGAAATAAGTTTTTGAAGGCTACCTTTCCGCACCATATGTCATACAAAAAATGAAACACGTACCGTCCCCTACCATAAATTTAACATACCCGAAAAGGAAATTCCAAACCACCTCTTGTACTTATTAACAAATTTGACCCATGAGACCCTCTCACAACTACAAATGTCCAGAGACTCAGATTTCCACTTTATTGATGCCAATTACATGTTTTCGGAGATGATTTTGCTCCTCTCCACAGTTCCAACCAATAACATTTGAGTGTGTGGTTTAAATTTTAGACGCTATAAATGTCTATTAGCAGCACTTGTTTTCTATAGAAGCTGTTGATATCCAGCTTGTCAGCAATGACCTCTTCGGTCATTGTCAACGTCCACTTGTTGCAGGCTGTTCATGTCAGTCACCAAAAACCTTTTCCAGTTGTTGACTAAATCCCTTGCCAGTCATTGTCAGGAAAAGCCTTTACTGCCTGTTGGCTAATCGTTTGCTGGTCACTTGTTTGTCCCCTACTAGTTGGTATCTGTGCGTTTTGCTGGAAATTTCCCACAAGCATTGGTGGAGTTGTAGAATTATGTGGATTTTTCCCATTGTTACAATCACTTAAAAATCGCAAGAAAACAAAACATGTACTTTGGTAATGTTTTCCACCAAATGGTATTTTTCATGAATCTGACAATATTTGTTTCCCTAATATTTCTTTTTCTCAAATACTGTTATAAATGAATCTCCCTGTCTCTTTTTTCTGAATGAAGTGTGGAAAGCAGAGTGTATAGATATGTTTGTTAAAATTTTTGTTTTTTCTCTTTTGTTTTCTGTTCTCAAAATACAAAACACACTAAACTATTTTCAGTTTTATGTCATATCAGAATACTTTTTCAAACAAAAACATCCTCTCAAAACACATTAATAAATATACCCATATCTTTGGATGCTTTATCTCTTATTATAGTTCATTAATATACTAAATGGTACTTTTAAATCTGTCATTCCTATGGAAAAAAAGTTCAGATTATGATAAAGAAAAACTTGATTGAAATGTCATACACTATCCATGCACTTTCTCACAAATTTTAGCACCTTGTTTTGTTTAGGTTCTTTTAAGATATTTGAATTTAAATATCTGCTTGTATTGTATATTTTGTTAATATCAATTATAACTTCCTACCTGGAATATATGCAGGCTAGGTTGAACAAAGTAAAGCTCTTTGGAGCCATGGCAGTTTTCTTTGAGAGGTGATTTCTTACTGCCCTCCATCTTGGTAGACTGTTTGTTGTACAATCTTAATGCATGTTTTACCATTAATACAGGTCCAATCAATCTGGGGGAGACGAGCAGCATGCACATGGAGATTTTGTTAGGCGATGTGGACATTGTCAGGAATCTGATATGATGCTTCGGCGAAACCGGGTAATACTTTACACCATTAGTTTGCCTATTTTCCGAGATAAAGAAACTTGGACATGCTTGGTTATAATTCTCTTCTATATGTAAGACTGTTGGATCCTGTTTGTTCATTGATCTGCATTTGAATGTGATTATTTAATTAGTTCTTGTTACAACATCTTAAGGTTGTGTTATCATAGTAATGAACTGATACGATTGTGTTGTTCACATTGTTAAGTATGCCCCAATTAGCTTGTTAAAATATTAATTTAAATAATTAAATTTACCATTTTCTATAAGCTTAAGCTTTTTGGATAAGTGGTGATTTAGCATGGTATTAGAGCTAAGGTCATGAGTTCAAACATTGACTTTACACTTCTTCCTCATAACATGGTAGTAGAAGTACATACAACCTCTCTAAGATGTAGAACATTCTAATCCAATTCACATAACTTTTGCAGCAAAAAAGAGCCTCAAGTCATTTTTCCACAAATAAAAGCATAGACCATTATGTGTTTTCTACATAGCCTCTCACCTCATAATACATTCATGTGTGTATGTGTTTATATATATATAGATTTAATACAATGACCAAAATACCCCTGTAACAAAATTCCTGTCACCAACATACTCTTTTAACCCTAAGAAGCTCTTCTAACACTTCCCTCAAGCTGAAGCATATGTATGATATAAGCCAAACAAGGAACAGTTAAACTCTAACCTCTTTTGACACAAGGATTATAAACATATCCCCAAGGGGTTGGCTTAGTAGTTGGACAACTTGGGACTTTGAATATGCTCCTCAAGGTTTTAGGTTCAAAATGCACTGAGTGCAAACTGCTTCTTGGGGCTATTGGACTGAGGGTTTGCTATTTGAATTAACCGAGGTGCACTTATGGGAAACTTCTTGCTTAGGGCCTGTGCGCGCCCGGGATTAGTTGGACTGAAGCTTTGGATACCCGGTGCCAAATCAAAAAAAAAAAAAAAAAAAAAAGGATTGTAAACATATCAGCTAACTGTTTTCTAGAGTTCACGAATAGTATAGATATATCTCCACTGAGTATCTTATCTCGAATAAAATGACAATTAACCTCATTATGCTTGGTCCTTTAATGAAAAAATAGGTTAGACGAAACATGTAAAGTAGCTCGGTTATCACAAAACAATGGAATAGGAGTAGGTGTTGAGAATCCATTATCTTGGGAAGAATTTTGTAACCACTTCCACTCATTGGTAGTATGAGCCATTACCTTGTATTCTACTTCGGCACTTGATCGTGCTACTATTGTTTGTTTTCTTTGTGACTAGATTAGCACCCAAGAATGTACAATATGCTATAATAGATCGTCTATCTAAGGGAGAACTTGCTGAATCTACATTAGTAAAGCCTTCTCTTCAGAATTTTCCTATACAATAACCAATGATAGGGGCTCTTTTCAAATATCGAGTAACACAAATAACAACTTCTCAATGTGAAACACTAGGAGTCTCTAAGAACTGACTAACAACACTAACTGTATATGAGATGTCTGGCTTGGTAATAGTAAGACAATTCAACTTTCCAACTACACGACGATATGTACTAGGATCTTCAAATAATTCTCCTTGATGCTTCTAGTAATTTTTTATCAGGATTCATTGGAATGTTTACAAGATAAGCACCCAGAAGACCCATCTTTTCTAACAAATGAAGTACATACTTTCTTTTTGAACAATAATTGCACATTGCTTGTGGACAAGACCTTGGACATGTTTATAAGGAGTGGACAACCTTCTCTTATTAAATCGGTTTTATGGGATGAGTTAGGACCATGAATTTCTTCATAGTATTAGAGCCTACCACAAGATGAATGGGGTCCACCCTACTTACTCCGTGACAAGGACTAGGAAAAATACTAGCCTGCACGTGAGGGAGGGTGTTGTGGCATAATCCCACATTGCTTGTGGATAAGACTCTGGGCATGTTTATAATGAGTAGGCAATCCTCTCTTATTGAACCGGTTTTATGAGATGAGTTACGCCCACAAATTTCTTCACTTTGAAACTAGGTTTTTCCAAATCTTTTTCAATGAAACCTCTGCTGCGAAAACATTTTCAATCAAGTAATTACTCTTGAATCATGGCCGGTAATCACAATATGATCTACATATACCATAAGGAGAATATAGCTTGCACTTGTAAGTAGGTGAAATACTGAATGATTTATTTGACATCTCTGAAGTCTAAACTCCTATACCGCCTTAGAGAATTTTGCAAATCATGCCCTCTAGGATTGCTTGAGGCCATACAAAGCTTTTTTTTAACTTACAGACACAACCTTGATTACCCCCTAAGCAACAAACCCAGGTGGTTGCTCTATATAAATGTCCTCATGTAAAAAGACATTTTTGACATCCAATTGAAACAAGGGCCAACCAAGATTAGTTGCCAAAGAAATAAGTTCATGAACATAAGAAATTTTAGCAACTGGAGAAGACATCTCATCATCGTAATCAATGTTATATGTCTTTGTATAACCCTTAGCAACTAAACGAGCTTTTATTCATTCAATTGAATCATCACGATTAAAGTTAACCATGTATTTCCATTTGCAACCAATAGTCTTTTTACACGACAGTAATGAAACAAGCTTGCATGTCCCATTTTGATGCAAGACCTTTATTTCTAATCTCATAGCTTGCTTTCAACCAGAGTCAGATAATGCATCCTACAATGTCTTTGGAAGAAACACTAGAGAGATGTGAAATAAAGCAAGAAAGTGAAGAAGACAAAGAACTAGTGGATACAAATTGACTTATAGGATGTTGGATAGTGTAGGAGTGTTTACATTTTCATCGGGCAATAGACAAGGAGTCAAGTGCAGGTGGGGACACTGGATCTGTAGACATCAAGGATTATGGTGGAGGCGTAGTAACTGATGGGCTACGCTAATGCATATAAACCTAGAGTGGAGCAGGTGAGCGTGGAGGCAATAAGATTGGTTGAGAAGGAAAGGCACACTCAGATAGGGGTGGAACTAGCAACGGAATAGATGTGACGTCAAGCTTTAGGATACAGTTACCCAAAGAAGTACCAGCTGGAAAATTGAGAAAAAAACTCAACAAAAGTGACATCGATGCTAGTGAAGTGGCATCGAAGAACATGACTATAGCATTGATATCCCTTTAGGGTTGTGGAATAACCAATGAAGACACATTTAGTAGTAGGGGGATCAAGCTTATTAGAACTAGGACCAAATTATGGACATAGTAGACCCACCCAAAAGCCTTCAGAGTAAGGAGAACGGGGTTGAAGAAGAAAACAAGAGAGACTTAGGGGATGCGCGTATTCGCTTGATAAGATAACAAGCAGTGAGAACAACATCGCCCAAAAATTGTTTGGGGACATGTATATCAAATAAGGGAGCGCACACAACATCCAATAAATGACGTTTCTTTCGTTCAACCACACGATTTTGTTATAGAGTGTGAACAATCAAAATATGATGGTTGATGCCTTTATTTTTGATTAGTAATAATGCATTAAAGAGCGCGGAGGGACGTAACCCAAGTACACAGGAAGTATACAAGAGAGGGACTAAGTAGGGGAGAAAGAAGAAGAGAACATAAAGAGAAAATCAAGAAAGTTGATCACTAAAGGAGCAAGTCAGCCTACAGTCCAAGTGAAAAGTGTGTACAAAAAGAAATGAACAAGGTCCTCAAGGTTCCTCGACAAATCCTCGAAGCATCTCGCATTCCTTTCCTTCCAAAGACACCATAGAAGACAAAGGGGAGCCATCTTCCATACCACGGCACTACTGGTTCTACCGCCAGCCCACCAACTACCAAACATCTCCTTGACGCTTCTAGGCATAACCCAACTCATGTTAAAGCGAGAGAAGATAACATCCCACAACTTGCACGCGACCCCACAATGAAGAAAGAGATGATCCACAAACTCCCCATCCGCCTCACACATACAACATCAATTAATCACAACAATACCTCTCTTCCGAATATTATCCAACGTGAGAGATTTTCCAAGGGCAGCCGACCATGCGAAAAACGCCACTCTCAAAGGAACCTTAGTGCGCCAAATGCTTTTCCATGGGAAGTGGTTAGGCTCCTTAAAGGCAAGCATCCTATAGAAGAAACGCACCTCAAACTTCCCTTTTCTTGAAGGGATCCACCACATCTGGTCCTCCCCTTCCCCATAAATCGATGACGAATACAGGAGCGAGAAGAAAGAGGCTAAGGCCATCTCCTCCCAATCATGAATACTACGAGTAAAAGTAACATTCCAGTGAACCATCCCATTTACACACTCCCGGATATCTGCAATGGAAGCATCCTTATTGCAAGCAATATTAAAAAGTCCCGAAAAGGTATCCTTGAGAGGCATCTCACCACACCAAAGATCCTCCCAAACTTTAACTTTCCCCTCCAAACCAAGAACTAATCTGAAATGGCACCAAAACGACCTCCAACTCCCATAGATGTGTTTCCATAACCCCACCCCATACGTTCCACGAGGCACTTTAGAACGCCAACCACCCCAATCCACCCCATACTTTGCCACCAAGATACTTCTCCACCAAGCTTCTTCCTCATTTGCAAATCTCCATAACCATTTTCCCAACAGAACTTGATTAAAAAAACGCAAGCTACGAATCCCTAGACCACCCTCAGCAATCGAAGAACAAACAAACCTCATGCCAACTGACCAAATGGAACTTGGTACAGATCGCCCGACACTGACCAAATCCCGTTAAATTTTCTCAATGCGATTCGCCACGGAAACAGTGATGGGGAAAAGAGACAAAAGATAGGTGGGAAGATTGGATAAGATGCTCTTAATGAGAGTGAGCCTCGCCCCCTTGGACAAATATGAGCGCTTCCAAGGGGCCAACGTTCTAGCAATTTTCTCCAACATGTCATCCCAAATAGCCAACTGGTTGAAGGAAGCCCCTAGCGGAAGACCCAGATACTTCAAGGGCAAAGAACTAGTACCACAACCCAAAACACTAGCCAACTCATTCGTCTCTACCGAACCTCTGACTGGGACCAAAACAGATTTAGCCCGATTAACTTTTATCCCTGAGACCGCCTCAAAGCCAATAATGAGGGCTTTAATAAATCTAACATGTTCATAAGCTACCCTACAAAACACCAACGTATCATCAGCAAAGAGAAGATGGGAAACAGTAACCCGCTCATGCTCTCTGGCACCCACATAGAAACCGTTGATGAAACCCCTACTAATAGAGGCATTAATCATGAAACCGTTGATGATGCTCTCTGGCACCCACATAGAAACCGTTGATGAAACCCCTACTAATAGAGGCATTAATCATCCTGCTGAAAGCCTCCATAACCATAATGAACGAAAAAGGTGAAAGGGGTTCACCTTGTCTAACCCCACGCGAACTCACCAAGAAACCGGAAGGCGAACCATTGATCAACACCGAGTACCGCACCGACGAGATACAATGTTCAATCCAAGAGCACCATTTCTCACTGAAGCCACACCTTTTTAATAAGTAGAGTAAAAACTTCTAGTTCATGTGATCATAAACCTTCTCCATATCCAACTTACACAAGAGACCAGGATCCCCAAATTTGAGACGGCTGTCCAGGCATTCATTGGCAATAAGCACCTAATCCAAAATATATCTACCTTTGACGAAAGCATTCTGCGGGTTGGAGATGACCCGGTTTATGATTCCCCTCATTCTATTGGCTAAAACCTTCGCAATAATCTTATAAATCCCCCCACAAGGCTGATAGGACAGAAGTCCTTCAGATCAGAGGCCCCATGCGACTTCGGAATAAGAGCAATAAACGTAGCATTGAGGCTTTTTTCGAATTTACCTCGATCATAGAACTCCACAACAACAGCCATGATGTCCTTTTTGATCACCTCCTAGCAATCCTGGAAAAAAGCCACAGAAAAACCATCCAGGCCTGGAGCCTTGTCCCTATCCATTTTTTTGACCACCTCCCACACCTCCATTTCCTCAAAAGGAACTTCTAGACTAGAAGACTCATCCACGTCCAACATATCGAAATGAAGATTATCTAACCTCGGCCTTTATTAGATAGATAAGATGCAAAAGAATTAGATAAAGACTAGAGATTTGACGCTTCAACGTAGAAAGTGAACGGTGATCAAGACGACTATGCCACTGAAGAATAGAG
>NC_081551.1:11308246-11403823 GCF_901000735.1 Corylus avellana | reverse complement strand
TGTAATCTTTTTTTTTTTTTGATAAGTAATGTAGTATATATCAAAAAAAGCGCAAAGCGCCTCTAAGTACACAATAAAGTATACAAAGGAACCCAAACAAAACACCCAGAAAAACCCAGAAAAAACCCAAACAAACCAATCAAAAACCCAGAAAAACCCAATCAAACCAAACACCCATCCAAAGGGGAATACAAGAGACCCAACCAAACCCCAAGAAAAGCCCTAGTGCATCTCAGGTGGAACCCTAGTGCACCTCAGGGGGAAAAGAAAAAGCATTTTTCGATCCCAAAAAACCCCGCCGACGCCGGCCCTTCACCGGAGAGATGGAGCAATCCAGATTATTGAGCTCCCTCAACCCCTTAACCTTAGAAGCATAAACTTCAACCTTAGGGGCAGAAACTTCAACCTCAGCAAGCAGGTCCTTGTTCTTATGCAGCTGCTTAGCGACTTTTTCCTTCACCCTCCGGGTATAAAACAGTTGGGACGAGGATATAGAGGAGTAAATGGGAGTACCACTCTCTGTCATGCGAGGAAAAGGACGGCTAAGACTCCTCCCCATCTCAGCCGCCCCATCGAGAAGGGAAGTAGTCGAGAGTGAAGAGCATCCCTGCGACGAGAACAAGGAGGTAGTAGCAGGGGGACAGCCAACTTGAACCTCCACCGGCGCAGAGGGAACCAGAACGGGGTCCTTTCCCTTAGAAGACAAAGAATCCTTCAACACCACCGGAGCGGGAGAGACGGCTCTCGGACTCAAGAACCCACGACGAAACAAACCTTTCTCCGGAGAAGAAGGACGAACAACCAGCTCCTCCTCCCCCGAAAAAGGAAACTCCCTATCCCTGCAAGAGCTCGCCGGAGAGTCCACCTCCCAAGGAACAGCGAAGGCCTCCTTGAGAATAGAAAGACGAGCCGAATCAGAAATCTCCGAAGACACAGACGCACCCCGGCAGATTTCAGGCATCGAAGAAAGAGAGCCCTCCCAGTCCCTGCGCAACGTGCTCGCCGGTACAGCCTCCGCAGAAAGGGAAAAAGTAGCCCCCTGAGAGGACCCGTCACCGGCAGACCCAACAATCTCGCCCAAAACTCGCACCGGAGAGAGAGAGAACACTGCCAGGGAAGACCCATCGCCGGAATCCAAACCGGTAACCTGCAAACTCAAAGAAGACCTAGCGAACGGCTCCAAACACTCTTTAGAGGCTAGAGGAATCCCAGCCGATACAGACTCCAAAGGTAATGAGAAAGAGTTATGGACTGGATCTGAGAAATCCGGATCCAAGTGCTGAACCGGATCCAAATTTTGACCCAAACCCACTTCAGAGACCGACCCGGAATCACAACCCAAAGCAAAAGTTGATAGGCCCAAAAAACGAGCCCTTTTACTCCTGCGATTGGGCTTCGAGACAACCCCTGCACAGACCCAGTCCAACTTACGTTGGATTTGCCCTAGAAGCCTCATCAATCCACTAATACCGATCTTGCCCTTCTTCTTCTTCCTCAAACTCACTGAACCAGCCGCCTCCGCCAGAGGAGAAGACAAGCTCTCCAACGCAGAGCAATCCACGGCAGACCGCAACCCCAAACCGTCATACTCCGAATCCCACCAAGACGACCCCGGAAGCAAAGCGAGAGACCTCGGATACTCAACTGCTCTCGCCTCGACGCCCGGAGAAGATCGAAGGACATCCACGAAAGACCTCCCGGAATCGACCCCCAAAGAAGGACCATCCATTAGAAACCCCGCCGAAGATGGAACCCCCGACTCCGCCGTACCATCCGACTTGATCTGTGCCGCCATCAGTTGCCGAAGTTCTCCCGCGAAACGCCGCCAGCCCCTCCCAAAACGTCCCTCCGGAAGCCAAATGACTCCCTTACGACCACCCTCAGCCAACACCGATACCTCCAAGAACCTTCCGGCCTTATTACCTCCCCCGTGGACCATCGTGGCCTTATCACCCTCACGGTAAGATTTGGCAATTTCTTCCTTCACCTGAACCTGAATCGCCGCTTCCACCGTTTCCACCAACCACGACGAACACCGAATGCTCGCGTAAATATACCCCACGAAACCTTTTCTCCTCTCCTCCAGACGAAGGTTAGGACACCCAACCTTTGCCGATACGATTGTGTTGTTCACATTGTTAAGTATGCCCCAATTAGCTTGTTAAAATATTAATTTAAATAATTAAATTTACCATTTTCTATAAGCTTAAGCTTTTTGGATAAGTGGTGATTTAGCATGGTATTAGAGCTAAGGTCATGAGTTCAAACATTGACTTTACACTTCTTCCTCATAACATGGTAGTAGAAGTACATACAACCTCTCTAAGATGTAGAACATTCTAATCCAATTCACATAACTTTTGCAGCAAAAAAGAGCCTCAAGTCATTTTTCCACAAATAAAAGCATAGACCATTATGTGTTTTCTACATAGCCTCTCACCTCATAATACATTCATGTGTGTATGTGTTTATATATATATAGATTTAATACAATGACCAAAATACCCCTGTAACAAAATTCCTGTCACCAACATACTCTTTTAACCCTAAGAAGCTCTTCTAACACTTCCCTCAAGCTGAAGCATATGTATGATATAAGCCAAACAAGGAACAGTTAAACTCTAACCTCTTTTGACACAAGGATTGTAAACATATCCCCAAGGGGTTGGCTTAGTAGTTGGACAACTTGGGACTTTGAATATGCTCCTCAAGGTTTTAGGTTCAAAATGCACTGAGTGCAAACTGCTTCTTGGGGCTATTGGACTGAGGGTTTGCTATTTGAATTAACCGAGGTGCACTTATGGGAAACTTCTTGCTTAGGGCCTGTGCGCGCCCGGGATTAGTTGGACTGAAGCTTTGGATACCTGGTGCCAAATCAAAAAAAAAAAAAAAAAAAGGATTGTAAACATATCAGCTAACTGTTTTCTAGACTTCACGAATAGTATAGATATATCTCCACTGAGTATCTTATCTCGAATAAAATGACAATTAACCTCATTATGCTTGGTCCTTTAATGAAAAAATAGGTTAGACGAAACATGTAAAGTAGCTCGGTTATCACAAAACAATGGAATAGGAGTAGGTGTTGAGAATCCATTATCTTGGGAAGAATTTTGTAACCACTTCCACTCATTGGTAGTATGAGCCATTACCTTGTATTCTACTTCGGCACTTGATCGTGCTACTATTGTTTGTTTTCTTTGTGACTAGATTAGCACCCAAGAATGTACAATATGCTATAATAGATCGTCTATCTAAGGGAGAACTTGCTGAATCTACATTAGTAAAGCCTTCTCTTCAGAATTTTCCTATACAATAACCAATGATAGGGGCTCTTTTCAAATATCGAGTAACACAAATAACAACTTCTCAATGTGAAACACTAGGAGTCTCTAAGAACTGACTAACAACACTAACTGTATATGAGATGTCTGGCTTGGTAATAGTAAGACAATTCAACTTTCCAACTACACGACGATACGTACTAGGATCTTCAAATAATTCTCCTTGATGCTTCTAGTAATTTTTTATCAGGATTCATTGGAATGTTTACAAGATAAGCACCCAGAAGACCCATCTTTTCTAACAAATGAAGTACATACTTTCTTTTTGAACAATAATTGCACATTGCTTGTGGACAAGACCTTGGACATGTTTATAAGGAGTGGACAACCTTCTCTTATTAAATCGGTTTTATGGGATGAGTTAGGACCATGAATTTCTTCATAGTATTAGAGCCTACCACAAGATGAATGGGGTCCACCCTACTTACTCCGTGACAAGGACTAGGAAAAATACTAGCCTGCACGTGAGGGAGGGTGTTGTGGCATAATCCCACATTGCTTGTGGATAAGACTCTGGGCATGTTTATAATGAGTAGGCAATCCTCTCTTATTGAACCGGTTTTATGAGATGAGTTACGCCCACAAATTTCTTCACTTTGAAACTAGGTTTTTCCAAATCTTTTTCAATGAAACCTCTGCTGCGAAAACATTTTCAATCAAGTAATTACTCTTGAATCATGGCCGGTAATCACAATATGATCTACATATACCATAAGGAGAATATAGCTTGCACTTGTAAGTAGGTGAAATACTGAATGATTTATTTGACATCTCTGAAGTCTAAACTCCTATACCGCCTTAGAGAATTTTGCAAATCATGCCCTCTAGGATTGCTTGAGGCCATACAAAGCTTTTTTTTAACTTACAGACACAACCTTGATTACCCCCTAAGCAACAAACCCAGGTGGTTGCTCTATATAAACGTCCTCATGTAAAAAGACATTTTTGACATCCAATTGAAACAAGGGCCAACCAAGATTAGTTGCCAAAGAAATAAGTTCATGAACATAAGAAATTTTAGCAACTGGAGAAGACATCTCATCATCGTAATCAATGTTATATGTCTTTGTATAACCCTTAGCAACTAAACGAGCTTTTATTCATTCAATTGAATCATCACGATTAAAGTTAACCATGTATTTCCATTTGCAACCAATAGTCTTTTTACACGACAGTAATGAAACAAGCTTGCATGTCCCATTTTGATGCAAGACCTTTATTTCTAATCTCATAGCTTGCTTTCAACCAGAGTCAGATAATGCATCCTACAATGTCTTTGGAAGAAACACTAGAGAGATGTGAAATAAAGCAAGAAAGTGAAGAAGACAAAGAACTAGTGGATACAAATTGACTTATAGGATGTTGGATAGTGTAGGAGTGTTTACATTTTCATCGGGCAATAGACAAGGAGTCAAGTGCAGGTGGGGACACTGGATCTGTAGACATCAAGGATTATGGTGGAGGCGTAGTAACTGATGGGCTACGCTAATGCATATAAACCTAGAGTGGAGCAGGTGAGCGTGGAGGCAATAAGATTGGTTGAGAAGGAAAGGCACACTCAGATAGGGGTGGAACTAGCAACGGAATAGATGTGACGTCAAGCTTTAGGATACAGTTACCCAAAGAAGTACCAGCTGGAAAATTGAGAAAAAAACTCAACAAAAGTGACATCGATGCTAGTGAAGTGGCATCGAAGAACATGACTATAGCATTGATATCCCTTTAGGGTTGTGGAATAACCAATGAAGACACATTTAGTAGTAGGGGGATCAAGCTTATTAGAACTAGGACCAAATTATGGACATAGTAGACCCACCCAAAAGCCTTCAGAGTAAGGAGAACGGGGTTGAAGAAGAAAACAAGAGAGACTTAGGGGATGCGCGTATTCGCTTGATAAGATAACAAGCAGTGAGAACAACATCGCCCAAAAATTGTTTGGGGACATGTATATCAAATAAGGGAGCGCACACAACATCCAATAAATGACGTTTCTTTCGTTCAACCACACGATTTTGTTATAGAGTGTGAACAATCAAAATATGATGGTTGATGCCTTTATTTTTGATTAGTAATAATGCATTAAAGAGCGCAGAGGGACGTAACCCAAGTACACAGGAAGTATACAAGAGAGGGACTAAGTAGGGGAGAAAGAAGAAGAGAACATAAAGAGAAAATCAAGAAAGTTGATCACTAAAGGAGCAAGTCAGCCTACAGTCCAAGTGAAAAGTGTGTACAAAAAGAAATGAACAAGGTCCTCAAGGTTCCTCGACAAATCCTCGAAGCATCTCGCATTCCTTTCCTTCCAAAGACACCATAGAAGACAAAGGGGAGCCATCTTCCATACCACGGCACTACTGGTTCTACCGCCAGCCCACCAACTACCAAACATCTCCTTGACGCTTCTAGGCATAACCCAACTCATGTTAAAGCGAGAGAAGATAACATCCCACAACTTGCACGCGACCCCACAATGAAGAAAGAGATGATCCACAAACTCCCCATCCGCCTCACACATACAACATCAATTAATCACAACAATACCTCTCTTCCGAATATTATCCAACGTGAGAGATTTTCCAAGGGCAGCCGACCATGCGAAAAACGCCACTCTCAAAGGAACCTTAGTGCGCCAAATGCTTTTCCATGGGAAGTGGTTAGGCTCCTTAAAGGCAAGCATCCTATAGAAGAAACGCACCTCAAACTTCCCTTTTCTTGAAGGGATCCACCACATCTGGTCCTCCCCTTCCCCATAAATCGATGACGAATACAGGAGCGAGAAGAAAGAGGCTAAGGCCATCTCCTCCCAATCATGAATACTACGAGTAAAAGTAACATTCCAGTGAACCATCCCATTTACACACTCCCGGATATCTGCAATGGAAGCATCCTTATTGCAAGCAATATTAAAAAGTCCCGAAAAGGTATCCTTGAGAGGCATCTCACCACACCAAAGATCCTCCCAAACTTTAACTTTCCCCTCCAAACCAAGAACTAATCTGAAATGGCACCAAAACGACCTCCAACTCCCATAGATGTGTTTCCATAACCCCACCCCATACGTTCCACGAGGCACTTTAGAACGCCAACCACCCCAATCCACCCCATACTTTGCCACCAAGATACTTCTCCACCAAGCTTCTTCCTCATTTGCAAATCTCCATAACCATTTTCCCAACAGAACTTGATTAAAAAAACGCAAGCTACGAATCCCTAGACCACCCTCAGCAATCGAAGAACAAACAAACCTCATGCCAACTGACCAAATGGAACTTAGGCTCGTCCTTGAACACTTCCAAAAAAAAATCCCGGCAATTTTCTCAATGCGATTCGCCACGGAAACAGTGATGGGGAAAAGAGACAAAAGATAGGTGGGAAGATTGGATAAGATGCTCTTAATGAGAGTGAGCCTCGCCCCCTTGGACAAATATGAGCGCTTCCAAGGGGCCAACGTTCTAGCAATTTTCTCCAACATGTCATCCCAAATAGCCAACTGGTTGAAGGAAGCCCCTAGCGGAAGACCCAGATACTTCAAGGGCAAAGAACTAGTACCACAACCCAAAACACTAGCCAACTCATTCGTCTCTACCGAACCTCTGACTGGGACCAAAACAGATTTAGCCCGATTAACTTTTATCCCTGAGACCGCCTCAAAGCCAATAATGAGGGCTTTAATAAATCTAACATGTTCATAAGCTACCCTACAAAACACCAACGTATCATCAGCAAAGAGAAGATGGGAAACAGTAACCCGCTCATGCTCTCTGGCACCCACATAGAAACCGTTGATGAAACCCCTACTAATAGAGGCATTAATCATGAAACCGTTGATGATGCTCTCTGGCACCCACATAGAAACCGTTGATGAAACCCCTACTAATAGAGGCATTAATCATCCTGCTGAAAGCCTCCATAACCATAATGAACGAAAAAGGTGAAAGGGGTTCACCTTGTCTAACCCCACGCGAACTCACCAAGAAACCGGAAGGCGAACCATTGATCAACACCGAGTACCGCACCGACGAGATACAATGTTCAATCCAAGAGCACCATTTCTCACTGAAGCCACACCTTTTTAATAAGTAGAGTAAAAACTTCTAGTTCATGTGATCATAAACCTTCTCCATATCCAACTTACACAAGAGACCAGGATCCCCAAATTTGAGACGGCTGTCCAGGCATTCATTGGCAATAAGCACCTAATCCAAAATATATCTACCTTTGACGAAAGCATTCTGCGGGTTGGAGATGACCTGGTTTATGACTCCCCTCATTCTATTGGCTAAAACCTTCGCAATAACCTTATAAATCCCCCCACAAGGCTGATAGGACAGAAGTCCTTCAGATCAGAGGCCCCATGCGACTTTGGAATAAGAGCAATAAACGTAGCATTGAGGCTTTTTTCGAATTTACCTCGATCATAGAACTCCACAACAACAGCCATGATGTCCTTTTTGATCACCTCCTAGCAATCCTGGAAAAAAGCCACAGAAAAACCATCCAGGCCTGGAGCCTTGTCCCTATCCATTTTTTTGACCACCTCCCACACCTCCATTTCCTCAAAAGGAACTTCTAGACTAGAAGACTCATCCACGTCCAACATATCGAAATGAAGATTATCTAACCTCGGCCTTTATTAGATAGATAAGATGCAAAAGAATTAGATAAAGACTAGAGATTTGACGCTTCAACGTAGAAAGTGAACGGTGATCAAGACGACTATGCCACTGAAGAATAGAGACTGGCGACTACAGTGCATGAGAGGGATAGATAGGTGCAAAATTAAAATAATATAAACCACTAATTTCATGGCCCATACCAATCATTTTCCTTGTCTCGAGATCCTAAAAATTGCACAAAGAAGGGTAGAAACTAACAAAACAATTAAGAGATTTGGTAGTTTTATTAATGTATCGCAAATTAAGACAAAAACGAGGAACATGTAAAACAAACAATAACTCAATATTAGGATTGAAATGTGTAGTGCCAGAAGCGGCAACTTTGAAGAGGGAACCATTAGTGAGGGTGACACTTTTCGGTGGATCAATAGGATGATAAGAAAAAAGGGAAGTAGACAAACTAGTCATATGTTCATTTGCTCCAGAATTGATGATCAATAGGTTGCTAGTGAAGGATAAAAGACAATGAGATGTAGTACCTAACTGAGCAAGAGTAGCAGTGGAAAAGAAAGAGACCCGCTTATGGGCTGAGAATTGAGCATACTCATCTCTTGGTAAGGAAATCAAATCAGAATCCAAAGCTGCACCTGAAAACCAACAAGTGGTCTAGATATGGTTGGAGAATCCACCTGAGAAGAAACTTGGCTTACAGACCTAGATGGTTTTTCGTGTAAATTGCAATAGTAATCCACATAATGATTACCATGGATACAATGAGTGCATTTGCAAGGCTCACAACTCCAGATCCGACCACCACCTCGAGAATCACATCCACCACGAGAACCACAACCACCTTTACTTCCATGTCCTCCACGGGAATTACCAATACACCATGAGCGGCAATAAAGCATAACAATCTCCATTACGCTCAGAGCTCAATTGAGAACTAGTATCAGAAAGAGTAGCTTACTGAATCCAAGAAAAGACATCAAGTGGTGATGGGAACTTCGAACCACCAAAATTCTGCACACGAATAGACTCATACTATAGTTTAAAGCCAAGAAGAAACCAATTCACATCCACATCTTGATGTTACTTTTCCATAGTCTTTAGGTCAATGGAGAGCGGTTGATACATGTTCCTCTCCTTACAAATGGCACAACTTGATTGTAGTATTCATCCGGTCTGTGCACCTTGCTCAAGCCCAAAATATTGTTTACCTACCTCATAAATCCAAGTGATATTCTCAGTTCAAGAGTACAGATTGCGATGATCCAAAATATCCTTGGTTGTCGGAAGATAAATACACAAGGATCCATTGTGGGGCTCACTACTATTTAACATAAGAGGGATAATTTGATTATCTTCATGTTCCCAATGGCTAGGGAACTAGTGTCTTGAGGCTTATCCGAGGTTGAGGGATTATGCAATCCCTTTCCTTTGAGAAAAACTTTGTCAGAAGTCATAGGAGCATTAACAAGGGAGGCCAAAGGAACAATATCTGCTTTAGTGGCCATAGTGTTGATCAAACTTACCAATGAATGTAACACAACAATAAAAAAATGGTCAAATAATTCACCACAATAATGCAACAAGCAATCACCAACAACCAAACTAAATAACAAAAAACCTCATAAACATTGTGAAAAACGATTGATGTATTCAACCAAAAGTAGTTCATGGTTATGGTTTTTTCTTCAGTTGATTTTGTTTTTGGCTAACGTCATGTATTCACTTGGTTGATGCTAATAATTTTTAGCAATACATTTGCAGTGTATGCTATAGATGTAATTCCTTGCGTATCCTATGCTTTCTGGCAAGTCACATTGTACATGAAATTTTTTTTTCCCTAAATAATTGGTTACTAAAAATCTAGTTCTTGTGATGTCTTTTTATGCTATAGAAATAACTCTCTGTAAGAAGTTTGGTCTTTTCTTTATACTCATAAAATTATTATTGTCATTCTCTACAGGATGGAAATTTCATGGTCGGATGCTTGGGTTTTCCACAGGTTGGAATACTTGTCCTTGCCATCTTCGTTGTATTGTAAATCATGTTTGGACAAAAAACTTGATGCTTGGGTTTTCCCCAGTTTGGGTTCATATGAGAATTTGTCAACAATGAAAGGCTTTCGGTGTGTGAAATAGATGGGTTTGCATGTTTGCATTAGATTATCGACATGATCTACCAGTTATTAAATTTTCTACCACTAGTTCTTGTTGAGTACTTCATGCACTATAGTACGTACATAATGCTTCCCCTAATGACTTTTTTTTTTTGATAAGTAATGATGATATATAAAAAGAGCGCAGAGGGGCGCAACCCATATACACGGGAAGTATAAAAAGAGAGCGCCTAGGAGGGGGAGAAATGAAAAAGAAAATCAGAGAAACTAATCACTAAAGGAGCTAGCCAAGTGGCCATCCAATAGTGAAGAGTAAAGAGGAAGAAATGAGTCAATTCCTCTATGGTCCTAGTGGAATTTTCAAAACATCTAGCATTTCTTTCATTCCAAATACACCACATAAGACACAGAGGTATCATCTTCCACACAACCGCGCTTCGAGAACGTCCTCCCGACCACCAGCTAGCAAACAAGGCCCTCACCCTCCAAGGCATGACCCAATGCAACCCAAAACGCTGAAAAATCATGTGCCAAAGAGCACTTGCAAGCTCACAGTGGAGAAGAAGGTGATCGACTGACTCTCCGGTCTTCTTGCACATACAACACCACTCCATAACCACTATGTTCCTCTTATGCAGCATATCATGAGTCAAAATTTTGCCTAAGGCCACAGTCCATCCGAAAAAAGCCACCCGTTGAGGCGCCTTAGTACGCCAGATGCTCTTCCAAGGAAACTCCTCTTGATTAGAAATGGACAAGGCCTTATAGAACGACTTAACCTCGAACTTGCCCTTCTTGGACGAAGACCAGCAAATACGATCTACACTGCCTAGGGAGACCTTGCAAGAATACAACCGATCAAAAAAAGGAGAAATCAAATCCATCTCCCAATCTTGGACCGATCGAACAAAAATGACATTCCACTCAACAACCCCATTCCTCCCAATAAAATTATCCTTCACCCAAGCTTCTTTGTGTCTGGCGATACTGTATAAGGACGGAAAAGCTTGCTACAAAGAGTTGTCCCCACACCAAATATCATGCCAAAATCGGACTTTCGAACCCTCCCCCACCTCAAAACGAATACCTTTGGCAAAGAAATTCCACCCTTTACGAATATGCTTCCATAGACCCACACCATGAGAGCCCAAGACCTCCTTCGTGCACCACCCACCTTCTTGATCTTCATACTTAGCTTTGATCAAATTACACCAAAGAGCCCTGTTCTCATTTGCGTATCTCCAAAGCCATTTCCCCAAAAGGGCTTGGTTAAACTGGTGCATCTTCCGAATGCCAAGACCACCATATCGAAGAGGGCTGCAAACTTGGTTCCAACTTACAAGATGCAACTTGGGCTCATCCCCCATTCCTCCCCACAAGAAATCTCTTTGGACTTTCTCGATCCTTTTAGCTACACTAACATGAATCGGAAACAAAGACAAAAAGTAAGTCGGAAGATTAGCCAAAGTGCTCTTGATGAGGGTTAAACGACCTCCTTTAGAAAGATACATTCTCTTCCAACCTGCCATCTGACGCTCCATCTTTTCAATCACTTCATTCCACATAGCCGTATCCTTGAACAATGCCCCAAGAGGGAGACCCAAATACTTCATAGGCAAATCAGCAACACTACACCCAAGGATGTTAGCTAAGCCCCCGATGTTCTCCACCTCACTAATGGCCACAATCTTTGACTTTCCCAGATTCACTTTCAAACCCGAAACAGCTTCAAAACATAAGAGGATGAGACAAACATACCGGATTTGCTCGATAGAATCTTCACAAAAAATCAAAGTGTCATCCACAAATAAGGAGTGAGAGACCATCAACTCCGACAAGACCCCATTACCCACCGAGAACCCAGTCAAAAAGCCTTGATCAACCGTCGCATTCACCATCTTACTCAAAGCCTCCATGACAAGCACAAACAATAACGGTGAGAGAGGATCCCCTTGCCGGATTCCCCTCGAACTGCTAAAGAACCCTTCTGGAGAACCATTCACAAGAATGGAGAATCTTACCGTCTTAATACACCACTCTATCCAAGCCCTCCACCTCCCACCAAACCCACATCTATGCAGCAAATACAAAACAAAATCCCAATTTACGTGGTCGTAGGCCTTTTCCAAGTCCAATTTACAAAGAACACCAGGCACCCCTGATTTCATGCGACTATCCACACATTCATTTGCAATAAGAACGGAATCTAGGATTTGCCGACCCCCAATAAAAGCATTTTGAGAATAGGAAATGACCTTTACCCAAGACAGTTCTCAATCTATTGGCAAGAACCTTAGACACAATTTTATACACTCCTCCCACCAAGCTAATGGGCCGAAAGTCCTTCATCTCCACCGCATCTGCCTTTTTCGGAATCAAGGAAATAAAAGTTGCATTCAAGCTCTTCACCATTTGACGTCTACGATGGAACTCTGCAAAAACCGCCATAACGTCTTGTTTAATAACACCCCAGCAAGCTTGAAAAAAAGCCATGGAAAAGCCATCTGGACCCGGAGCCTTATCACCATCCATGCCTTTTACCACCTCCCAAACCTCCTTTTCCTCAAAATCTCTTTCTACCCACCGATTATCCTCCTCATCGATGGACAAAAACTGCTGGTTATCCATTCTAGGGCGCCAAGAGCTTTGTTCCGAATAAAGAAATTGGTAATATTGCACTATGTGATCTTTTACCTCAACTGGATCATCGGATAAAATGCCATTAATACGAAGCACTTCCACACGATTGTACCTTCGGTGAGAATTAGCCATCTTGTGGAAAAAGCGAGTATTCCGATCCCCCTCCTTGAGCCACAAAGCTCTCGATTTTTTACGCCAATGAATTTCTTCACACAACAAAGTATTCTCCAAATCTTTCAACTTGTCCGCCTTCCGAATTTTCTCCTCTTGATCTAAACCTCTCGATTCTGCCAACTCATCCAACTCCTGGATACCTCCCAATAACTCTTTCTTTTTCCTCCCAATATCCCCAAAGACCTCCTCATTCCACTTTTTCAAGTCCACTTTAAGGGATTTTAATTTACTAGCAAACACAAAACTAGGCAAACCCTCAAACAAATACGACCCCCACCAAGAAGCAACCTTATCAACAAAACCCTCTGCCTTAAGCCACATATTTTCAAATTTAAAACCCTTCTTACGTCCACAAGGAGTCCCGTAGTCCAGTAATAAAGGAAAGTGATCCGAGAGCAGGCGTTGAAGTCTCCTTTGAACAACTGAGACAGTAATTGTCTATTGAGATGGGTAGATATTGTAATCGGCAATTAGGCTGGAACTTAAAATGCAAATTTGCCGTGCTCCAAAGAATTGCAATTTATGTGTGGTTGACTCTAGTTTCTTATGAACTTTTTTTAGTCTACATCTTTGGAACTCTAGAGAATACTTCTTTCTTGCAAATTTATGTCTTGGTTTGAAATGATATGATTATTAGTAAAGAGGTAAAAAAAAATATAGTGATCTTTGTAAAATGTACTTTACTTTATGCTACAGTGGGACGACTTTTACGAAAAATTTTGTTTGCTTCTAAAAATAAAAAGCAAGAGTAATACGACTTCCACCTTAGAAAATGGACATGTATTTTGGAAACTTTGGAATAAGAAAGCAAAACATTTGAATAAGGAGAGGAGTAGGTAATATCAACTTTAACAAAGACTTAGAATATGTAAAAAATTAATTAAAAGCTTAATTGGAAGGGGAAAAAAAAAAAAAAACTCCTGGATGTGCTAAGTGGACTAACGTTATACAAGAAACTGACTAAAGTTATACTCCTGGATGTGCTAAGTGGACTAAACTATTTAATGCTAGCATATTTGATATTTGAAGTATTAGGGTACGTCACAGCTAACAATGACAAATCCTTATAATTGAACTGCTTTTTCAGCTATATTCAACTCTGCGGATTCATATCATTAGTCTCCCAATGCATGGACTACTATTCAGTTTGACCATCCTAATTTAGTATGATGTAATTCCTTTTTACTTGAATGATTCCTTGCCAGCTCATAATTTTGATAGGCAGACAGTCACAGATGAGTTTCCTGCTTTTCCAAATTAATATCCAGTTTAGACCCAAGATCATGTTAACTTTCTTAGATTTATCCTTTTGTGTATTATCACTAATTTACTGTTAACATTTTAATTTCAGATATGGTTATCTTACAAACATGCAGACTCTTGATTTCTTAAGGCCTTTAACATTTCAATAATAATGCCCGCTTAAGCTTAGATGCATCTTATAAAAAATTTCCTTTTAATTAGATAGATACTTTAGAGCCACATACCAGACTAGAAACCCTTCCTTCCCATGCTCTCTTTAGTTTTCCTTCAATATTAGGGCAATATCTACTTGTCTCTAAATCATTGATTTGTTGAGTATCTTGCCATTTATACAAGCTTTTATATATATATATATATATATATAATAGCTGAATCCCTCTCCGAAGTGCCTTAATATTGCGACATGTGGCATGAATCCATTTTTTTTAAATGCTAAACTGGTTTTTTAAGAGTGAACCGGTCATTAAATTAGCATAATTAAAGGCATTTAATTATATTTCAATAATTTTCCTTATATGTGATTTCAATAAGTTCAAAAATTTTGATGCACGATATTTATTTTTTTTCAGAATTTACTACTCTACAAACTATATATAGAAAGACAACATTTAAAATTTAAAAACATACTACATTAACTACTCATAATCGGCCATATCGGTCATATATATATATATATATAAAACCTGCCAACTAGCCCATTTATTTAAAAGGATTTTTTTTTTTTTTTTTTTTTTTCTTATCATTTTAAACCATGTATACCTATGGGAACAAATTTTCATTCAAAAAAAAAAATTGTTTATTTTTCTTTCTTTTTTTTTCGAATGTGCAAAATTATATACGTTTGATTTGTATTGAAATATTATCGATATCACACTAACAATATTAAATAATCCTGCTAATTTTCTATATTATAATCCATGTATTATTCTTGCTAATTTTTTTTCTTTATACTATTCATATATTTATAGGGACAATAATTTAAACATGTTTTAATGTGTATGAATTAAACTAAAAATAAAGGCTCTTATGTTTTATTAAATAACAAGCACTAATGTTCTCTCTTACAATCATTTGGTCAATTTACAAGTTTTGGTCAGATTGGCTCCGGGGTCTTAGCTCAGTTGCTTTTTTTCTAAATTTTACCTTGAATTTTGGGCATTAATGAAGCATCTACAGTCTACTTCTATTAGTTCCTTTTTTTTCTTTCTCTCTCTCTCTCTCTCTCTCTTTGAACTGAATATTTAAAATTAAATATTGAGTGAAAGATTCTATTTTATTTTGTATTCATAAAAAGAAAGATTTATTATTTTGCTCTATATTTTTTTTTTAAATGTTCAGAATTATATGAGTTTTATTTGTATTGAAATATAATAGGTATTACACAAATATCATCACAAATTTCTTATAATTCTCTATTAATACTTAAATAATCAGAATTCAGATTTTCCTCACTATTTTTTTTTTTTTTTTTTTTGGCAGGTTATTATTTTTTTTCTTTATACCTCTTTTCGTTATAAATTAGTGAACAAAAATTTTAATATGTTTAATTTTTATGGATTAAAATAAAATTTTTTTTGATAAGTAATAATGCATTAAAAGAGCTCAGACGGGCGCAACCCAAGTACACAGGTAGTATACAAGAGAGCGACTAAGTAGGGGAGAAAGAAGAAGAGAACATAAAGAGAAAATCAGAAAAGTTGATCACTAAAGGAGCAAGCCAGCTTGTAGTCCATGTGAATAAAGTGTACAAAAAGAAGTGAATAAGGTCCTCAAGATTCCTTGACACATCCTCGAAGCATCTCGTATTCCTTTCCTTCCAGAGGCACCAAAGAAGACAAAGGGGAGCCATCTTCCATACCACAGCACTACTCATTCTCCCGCCCGCCCACCAACTAGCGAACATCTCCTTTACGCTTCTAGGCATAACCCAACACGTTAAAGCGAGAGAAGATAACATCCCACAACTTGCGTGCGACTCCACAATGAAGAAAGAGATGATCCATGGACTCCCCATCCGCCTCACACATACAACATCGATTAATCACAACGATGCCTCTCTTCCGAACATTATCCAACGTGAGAGGTTTCCCAAGGGCAGGCGCCCATACGAAAAACACCACTCTCAAAGGAGCCTTGGTGCGCCAATGCTTTTCCACGGAAAGTGGTTAGGCACCTTAAAGGCAAGCATCCTATAGAAAGAGCGTACCTCAAACTTCCCTTTTTTTGAAGGAATCCACCACATCCGGTCCTCCCCTTCCCACCACATCCGGCCATCTCCTCCCAATCATGAATACTATGGGTGAAAGTAACATTCCAATGAACCATCCCATTTACACACTCTCGAATATCCGCAATGGAAGCATCCTTATTGCAAGCAATATTAAAAAGACCCAGGAAGGAATCCTTGAGAGACGTCTCACCACACCACCAGTCCTCCCAAAATTTGACCTTCCCCCCCAAACCAGGATCTAATTTGAAGTGACCCCGAAACGACCTCCAAACTCCGCAAATGTGTTTCCATAACCCCACCCCATGCGTTCCACGAGGAACTTTAGTGCGCCAACCCCCCCAATCCACCCTATACTTTGCCACCAAAATACTTCTCCACCACGCTTCTACCTCATTTGCAAATCTCCATAACCATTTCTCCAAGAGAGCTTGATTAAAAAGATACAAGCTCCGAATCCCTAGCCCTCCCTCAGCAATCGGAGAACATACCTCGTGCCAACTAACCAAATGGAACTTAGTCTCATCCTTGAACCCCCCCCAATAAAAAATCTCATTGAATCTTCTCAATACAATTCGCCACGGAAATAGGAATGGGAAAGAGAGACAAAAGATAGGTGGGGAGATTGGATAGGGTGCTCTTGATAAGGGTGAGCCTCGCCCCCTTGGACAAATAAAAACGTTTCCAAGGGGCCAACCTTCTAGCAATTTTCTCCAACATGTCATCCCAAATAGCCAACTGCTTGAAGGAAGCCCCTAGCGGAAGACCCAGGTACTTCAAGGGCAAAGAACTAGTGCCACAACCCAAAACACCAGCCAACTCATCCGTCTATACCGAATCCGACTGGAACCAAAACAAACTTGGCCCGATTAACTTTTAACCCTGAGACCGCCTCGAAGCCAATAATGAGAGCTTTAATAAATCTAACATGTTCAGATGCTGCCCCACAAAACACCAGCGTATCATCAGCAAAGAGAAGATGGGAGACAGAAACCCGCTCATGCTCACTGGCACCCACATAAAAACCATTGATGAAACCTCTACTGATAGAGACATTAATCATCCTGCTGAAACCCTTCATGACCATGATGAACAAGAAAGGCGAGAGAGGGTCGCCTTGTCTAACCCCACGCGAACTCCCAAAGAAACCGGAAGGCGAACCATTGATCAACACCGAGAACCGCACCGACGAGATACAATGTTCAATCCAAGAGCACTATTTCTCACCGAAACCGCACCTTTTTAAAAGGTAGAGTAAAAACTTCCAATTCAAGTGATCGTAAGCCTTCTCCATATCCAACTTACACAAGAGGCCAGGATCCCCAGATTTGAGCCGGCTGTCCAGGCATTCATTGGCAATAAGCACTGAATCCAAAATCTGTCTACCTTTGACGAACGCATTCTGCGGATTGGAAATGACCCGGTTCATGACTCCCCTCATTCTATTGGCTAACACCTTCGCAATAATCTTATAAATCCCCCCCACAAGGCTAATAGGACGAAAGTCCTTCAAATTGGATGCCCTATGCGACTTCGGAATAAGAGCAATGAATGTAGCATTGAGGCTTTTTTCGAACTTGCCTCGATCATAGAGCTCCACAAAAACAGCCATGATGTCATTTTTTATCACCTCCCAGCAGTCCTGGAAGAAAGCCATAGAAAAACCATCCGGGCCTGGGGCCTTATCCCTATCCATTTTTTTGACCACCTCTCTTTCCTCAAAAGGGACTTCCAAACTAGAAGACTCTTCTTCTTCCAACATATCGAATTGAAGATTATCCAACCTCGGTCTCCAACTAAGAGTCTCTGTGAAGAGCGTCTCATAAAATCGAGTAATGTGACTGCTAATAGCCTCTTGATCAGAGATAGCAATGCCATGAATGTTCAGAAACTCAATATAATTCTGTCTTCTATTGGCATTAGCAATCCGATGGAAGAATTTGGTACACTTGTCACCCTCTTTCAACCAACGGATTCTAGATTTTTGCCTCCAACTGATTTCTTCTTGGAGGGAAACTTCTAACTCCCTAGCAAGCACCCTTCTCTTCTCGATCTCCTCCGTGGATAAACCTCTCTCTTCCTCCACCCTATCCAATGCTTTAATATCTTCCATACGAGCCTTAATACTAACCCCCACATTGCCGAACTCTTGAGCATTCCATCTCCTAATGTCCCCCTTTAGCGCTTGCAACTTTTTGGAAATAATGAAGCTCGTAGTGCCCTGGAAATGATACGAGTCCCACCAACTGCGCACTTTGTCCACAAAACCCTCCACTTTGAGCCACATGTTCTCAAATTTGAAAGGCCTTTTACCTCCCCCATGAGAATTACAGTCCAATATAATAGGGGCATGATCGGAGCTGGCCCGTAGCATCTTCTTCTGACGCAAATCCAGGTGGCGGGCTTCCCACTCCGGGGAGACAAGAAAGCGGTCAAGCCTAGACCAAGAGTTATTATTAGACCAAGTAGAAATCCCCCCCACTAAGGGAAGATCCATGAGGCCTTGATCCGATATGAATTCACCAAAATCCCTCATTGTCGACCGCGAATGAGCTCCCCTTGACCTTTCACTAGGATAAAGGGTGACATTGAAATCCCCACCGATACACCACGGCACGTCCCAACAACTCATGACCCTTGCCAGCTCCTCCCAAAGAAAGCGCCTAGCATTGACTCTGTTGGGGTCATACACCCCCGCAAACGCCCACTCAAAGCCATCCTCAACATTCTTGAAGGAACAAGCCGCCAAATAACTTCCCAGCACTACGTCTATCATCTCAACAGCCCTCTTGTCCCACATGAGTAAAATGCCCCCCGACGCCCCAATGGAAGGAACAAAGCACCACTCCACATACGAACATCCCCATAAGCTCCTCACTAAGCTATTCGAAGTAAAGTCCATCTTCGTCTCTTGGAAACAAACAACATCTGCCTTCCAACTTCTAAGCAAATTCCTAACCCTCAACCTCTTTTCCCTCTCATTCAATCCTCTCACATTCCATGACAAAATTTTAAGCTTCATGATTTCACACGACTGACCCTCCCCTTATTCCTGTCCCGTCACGAAAACTCCAAAAAATTGACAGAGGATTGCAAGTTAATAAGCTCCATCTTACCTTTTTTGACTACAGGAGTGCACACTTCCCTCTCCACTTCTTTGTCTTTGTTGTCAGCCATTAGAACCCCTATGGTCTCTTCAAGCTTTCCTTCCTCTCCTTCACAAGATAGGCCAACTTCCTTGCATACCTCAATGATAAAAGTCCTCTCCTGCACCTCCAACTGCTCCTCCTGAACTGACTCTAGCACAAAAGATTCCTGGGAAATTGAGCCCTCCACTGCTTTAGAAATTCCCTCCAAATTATCCAGCTGTGTTATGCAAAGCCCCGGCTCCTTACCCAAAATGCCCAGCACAGAAGCAACCCTAAGCTGTTCACCGGAGTAGCTCCCCAAAAAACCTCCCCTCCCGGCCTCCTCACTGTCACCGGCAGTAGACCTAGAGAATTCCAGAGGTACCCCCTTACTAGGCTGCTTGCCCAAAATCCCTGGACCAGATATGCTCGAGTCTCCCTTCAGAACACCTTGGTCAGCAATACTGGGTTGAGACCTCTGCGCCTTAACTGGGGAGTTCATCGTCGCCGTAGCCACTTAAAATAAAATTAAGTGTCTTATGATAGTTTTTTTTTTTTTTTGTGATTTATACATTCATTCAATGTTTAGTAATGTACTGGTGTATAACTTCAATTTTTTTTTTTTTTTTTTTTTTATTTAAATGGGTGAGATATATTTTTATACGTCTTTTTTAATTTATAATGAAAATATGTTTAAATTTTAAAATTAAATTATAATGAAAAATCCTGCGCTATTAGTTTTGTATAAATGTTAAGCCTCTTATTAGCCAACCATTAAACTTTTTCTTCTAATCTCTCTGTCCAAGGTACACTAGTGTAGCAAGTGCCTTCCCGAATACATTTCTCATATCCTTTTTATCAGGAAATATCTGCTGCAGTTTTTTGAGCTCCTTATAATCATATAGTTCCCTTCACAGCTTCATTGTTGAGTAAAAATCAGCCAGTGGCTCAGTTTACTATAGGCTGGAAACTTCTCATATCTACATATTTACTTCTTTCTTTCTTTCTTTCTTTTTTTCTTTTTGCTTCCTGCTGGAAGTGGCATATTGAAGTTTAATGAGTGCATTTTGATTCATTTGGTCATTTGGTGCCCTTGGTCTTAATAATTACAACACCTATTTGCTACCCTTTTTCAGTGTAGGAATGCTATTTGGCTCCCTGGATCTATATCGGAGGCGGTGGTAACCACTAATATTTGCAACACTTGCACTCCAGGTTTTCTACTTGAAATTTTCTATTGCTGTATATTTGTCCAAAGTCACATAGAAAAACGCTGAGTGTTAGTGTCTTTGTAGATAGCAAGGTCATCTAACTTCCAAATTGTAGATTAAGGCAATTGTTTGAATATACTATAGATGGTTGAATTTCCTACTTGTTTGTTCAAATGTTTGGGATAAAAGATACTTTAACAAGGTATTAGACTCGGAGAACCAACACTTGAATCCTATCCAATTGAGAGGGACTCTTGGGCCACATGTAGGGAGAGTTTTATAATACAAGATAGATGATTAAAGTTTTCATGTTCCTTTTAGGTTAAGCTTTTGGGATTAGTAGTAATTTAACAAGAATGAAATCCAGCCCATGAAAATAGAAGAATAAGAGATGGTGTATTGAATGCAGCTAAAATGTAATAATCTCTTAGCTATTCTCCTTTATTTTCTTAGGTGATAAAGTATCTGTATGACCTAACATTTTGGCATGCCTTATATGGAAATTTCTTTCAATTTGATCTTCGTATAGTATAAGGAATTCTGGCATTGTTGTATTCGATACTCGGTGCATATTCCAATGCTTAATGCATGTTGCATTGTGTCTGAATTGGGTACTTCACCTGATGTAAAGCATTTGCATAAAATCGGTGTCTTATAAACTACAATGATGTTCTTTAACTTCTTTCTTGACGTCTTAAATTTTTGAGATGTGTTTGGTATCATTCTCCTGCATATCTCTTGTCCATCTTTTTTTTAGAAGATAACGAATGGAGTGCATAATCCCTATCCACCATTGAATATGTAGGATGCATATGTGAGTCTCACAAATTTAATGGTGGATTTGCACATCTTTTGTATAGAGATAGACAAAAGATGTGTAGGAGAACGGAAACAAACATTTCTCTAATATTTTTTTAAAATAATTACAACAAATGTTTTTTTGTAGGTCCTGTTTACTTGATCCAATTCAAGTTCCGCCAGCTGGAAATACCACCAAACTACAATGCCAACCATTTAGGTATGTGCAACTTCAAAGAACTATGATGACAGTCTTTACACCAATTTTACCTTAGCTATGTTTCACTTCCTTTAAAATTAGTTATCATTTGTGTCCCAGAAAGGATCTTAACTTTCTAAAATGAGTATACATAATAGTATAACTTTTCAAAATTACCCTTAAAAATTGCATTTTTACAAGCTTTCAACTTTTTGTGAGATTGTGCTTTTTTGTTAAGTCGCAAAGCAATGGATGAGTTCCCCTTACATGTTTGGCTTGTCGAAGATGGACAACCAATTTGGGACACAGTATTTTTGGAGTTTGACATTAAACTTGGCGAAGTTTTACTGGTCATTATGCAAAAATTTTCTCTAGAACCCTTATCCATATGCTAGAATATGTTCTAATTAACCTCCTACTATCTATGTGCTTTGTTTTTGTTTCATATCTTCATTCATATATATGGCCTTTTTGTCCATAGTTGTGGTGAAGAGGCCTGTTTATCCTTTTCTTTGTACTTAAGCCTTTTAACTGGTAGGCCTAAGTTGGACTTGATGACAATATTTTTGAGGCGGGCATATTGGCCTTCTTTTTACCATTGACGCCCATTTGCCCTACTCCCTATAGTGCATGGGGGCTTGTGAGGCATTTTTTTCCATGTCAGGCCCACATTGTGGGTGATATTAGACTGGGAGTAGTCATCTATCTCCATTTTGAACTAGTGCCACTACCTCCATTGAACATTTTCTGTCATCTGTTTCTTCTGGCTTTCCTGCTATTGTTGTAGCACATTCGTGTTTGAAACATGCATAATTCTCAGACTAAGATTTCTATGCAAGATAATGTGTTGGTCATCAAGCGATTTTTTAAAATAAATTTAGTTCCTTTGTGGAACTCGAAGTTGGGTCAACACTGAAGTTCTTATACATTTATGCATGATCAGGTTGCATTGGTGGCTGTGATGAGATTCTTAGACAGCTGATAGAAATCTGTGGAACTGGTTCTCGTATGCCAGGTAGTAATTAATTGACAGCTTGTAGAGTTCACTAGATATTTCCAATTTGTTTGCAGTTTGTTCTTGTTGTTGCTATAATATGTTCAATATTTGTAGGATACTGATTTGGGTGATTTAGACGCAACTTTTCATTGTGTCCATGCATTAAACTCCCTCTACTGTCTATGGCTTACTAGGAATCTGTTGCATATGTATAGTTTCATCTAACTGTAGACATATTGATATTTCAAAGATAATCAATGTCATGCTTAGATTTAGTGTATGAGAAACCGTCCACTATTTGGAGCCTGTATGAATATTTCCAAAAATAATTAATTCCATCAACATAAATAATCATCCCATAAGATATAAAAGATATGAACATGCTAAAATTACCCCAAACATCCGAGTTAATGTAACTAGCTATTAAAGTTTTTAAGCTCAGGGGATTACCGCCAAATCTAAAAGAAAGAAATAAGCAGCGTAAGTGTGCCAAAGTCTAGTGAATAAAACTAGTTAATTATAGGTAAAGGACTCAACCATAAACTTTTCATCGACTATCTTTGAGGCAATGTGTTCATATAATGATAAAGTAAATCAAGAGCATTTCCCCTCTATTGCTCTAGATGCACATTGGTCAAACAATGGAAAATTTAGAACTTACCCATATATATCATTATAAAGGCTACGAACCTGAGAACGGGCTATTGCTTTGTTGGAATTAAATTCTGGTCGAGGTAGTGTATGGGATACATCTAAATCTGCATATGACCACAATCTGCTGCTAGCCAAATTCGGTATTTGTAATAATTGCAGATAATCAGGAAAATATATGGATGAATTAAGAGAACGTAGAATTTAATGCAAAATCATAAACAAAGCCAAAATTTTCATTAAAACATAAACTTTTCAAAAATCTGGATTCAACCTCAGCAACATAAACCTGCTTGCTGAGGTTGAAGCTTCTGCTCCTAAGGTTAAGGGGAAGAGGGAGCTCAAAAATCTGGATTGCTTTATCTCTCCGGTGAAAGGCTGGCGTCAGCGGGGATTTTTGGGGTCGAAAAATGCCTTTTCATTTCCCCTTGAGGTGCACTAGGTTTCCACCTGAGATGCACTAGGGCTTTCCTTGGGTATTTGGTTGGGTCTCTTGTATACCATTTTGGTTGGGTGGTTGGTTTGATTGGGTTTTTCTGGGTTTTTGGTTTGTTAGAGTGTTTGGTTGGGTTCCTTTGTATACATTATTGTGTACTTAGAGGCACTTTGCGCTTTTTTTTGATATATAATACATTACTTATCAAAAAAAAAAAAACATAAACTTTTTTCAAACATAGTCCATGAGTCCATGACTATCTTAGTTTATTAGTGTTGAAAGGTTTGCATGAAGAAGGTTAGAGAAAGAGAGGAGGCTCGTTTTCTATGTTACGTAGCCAACCTCAAACATATTATTATATAAGCTTAAGGAAATATGACAATGACTAAACTACACTCAAACCCTAATACATTATTCTAACACTTCCCCTTAAAGCTGGAGCATATATACCATATAGACCCAGCTTGGAACAAATAAACTCTAGTGGACACAAACTGATTGATAGGATGTTGGGTGGTGCAAGAACGTTTACCTTTCCATAGGGCAATAGGCAAGTAGTCGGATGGAGGTGGGGGCCCCAGATCTGTAGACGATAAGGATGATGGTGGCGGAGCACAAGCAGATGGTTGAGGCCAACGCTGATAAACCTGGAGTGGAGCAAGCGAGTGGAGAGGCAAGAGGACAGGAGGAGAAGTAGAGTTAGACTCAAAGAGAAGGGGGGCAGGTAACAAAAGAGATGCGGCATCAAGTGCAAGGGAAGAGTCACTCAAAGAAGTAATAGTAGGAAAATAGGGGAGAGACTCCTCAAAGTTAACATCAGCGCAAGTGAAGTAGCATCGAAGGACTGGACTATAGCAACGGTAGCCCTTCTGGGTTGTGGAATACCCAAGAAAGACACATATAGTAGCATGATGGTCAAGCTTATCAAAACCAAGACCCAAATTATGACCATAGCAAACACACCCAAAAACCTTCAATGGCAAGGAGAATGGTGATGAAGAAGGATATAAAAAAGAATGAGGAGAGACACCTTCTAAGACCAAGGAGGGCATCCTATTAACTAAATAACAAGCAGTGAGAACAACATCAGTCCAAAATTGTTTGGGAACATGCATATGTAACAAGAGACAACGTGCAACATCCAATAAATGATGATTCTTGCGTTTAGTCACACTATTTTGTTGTGAAGTGTGAGCACACGAGGTTTGATGGATAATGCCTTTATCAGATAAATAAGAGGCAAAAGAACAAGATGTATATTCTTTAGCATTATCCTAATGCAAGATACGGATTTTCTGAGCAAATTGAGTCTTAATCATATTGAGAAAGATTTGAAAATAGAAAATAACTCATCCACAAAACTAGCAAAATAGTGGAATTTATTGGACAGTGTAGTAATGGGACCCCATACATCAAAATGAACTAACTCAAAAGGACTAGAAACCCTAGGAACAACTTGCGATGGAAACGAGGCACGATGATGCTTACTAAGTTGATAAGCTTTGCAAGGCACATATAATTTATGACAAAGACTTGGGACTTGATGCTTCAATGTAGAGAGGGAAGGATGACCAAGGCGACAATGCCACTGAAGAGCAGAGGCTGACGACTGCAAAGCATGAGAGGGAGGTGTAGGTGCGAGATCCAGATAATATAATCCGTCAACTGCATGCCCCATACCAACTATCCTCGTTTTGAGATCCTGAAAAATACACAAAGAAGGGTAAAAACTAACAGAACAATTAAGGGCTTTTGTAATTTTACTAATAGATAACAAATTAAAAAGAAAACTAGGAACATTTAGAACATACAACAACTCAATATCAGGACTTAGACGGGTAGTGCCCGAGCCGACCACTGTGGAGAGGGAACCATTAGCTAGGGTGACACTTTTAGGTGTAGCAACAGGATGATAATTAGAGAGGAAAATAGATGAACCAATCATATGTTAATTGGCGCAAGAATTGAAAACCCACGGGTCGCTACTGGAGGATAAAAGATAGTGAGATGCAGTACCTGACTAAGCAAGAGTACCAGTGGAAACCAAAACACGTACAAGCTTATCCCGGTTTGAGGTTGGGATATCCTTATCTCGAATACGCGACAGCAAGCACCTTCAACCAAACGCCCATCTTCTTCGAAAATTTGCCGGAAAATTGTCAGAGACTAGCCAAACTGTGCCTGCGACACCCAAACCATGCCGACGACTCCCAAATCGTGCCAAAAACCACTCAGAACGTGCTGGTGACAACCAGAACATGCCGTTGACCACTTCTAACTTCGACAAAGAGAACTACCGTGCCTCATTCCCATGTAATATCCACCAAGAAAGACCAATGACACCACACAACCTGTCTCTGACCATCGCAGAGAGTATCCACCACCACAGACGCCAACCACTAACGACAGCGACTTAAGACCCAGCAGTCACTAGTACACGTCTGTCAACAATGACCAATCCAACCATGGAGATGACGGGGAGATCACACCATTGACGACGGTGAACTCGGTGCCATCTCCTACCACGGGCTTAAAGCCTAGTAATTCAATTGCCTTCAATCTGTAGCAAGATGTATGGGAGAGAAAAGAGAAAATAAAATAAACGGAGACGTAAAAAAAGAAAATATGGGAAGAAAAGAAAAACGAAATATCAGGAAAAGGTATAAATCTTAGGCTTTGATACCATGTTGAAAGATTTGCATGAAGAAGGTTAAAGAAAGAGAGGAGGCTTGTTTTCTATGTTACGACGTACCCACCTCAAACATATTATTATATAAGCTTAAGGAAATATAACAATGACTAAACTACTCTCAAACCCTAATACAGTCTTCCATCAACTAGGAATAATCCTATTAAGAAAATGTGTTAAAGCACAATTTTGTAGTTGCACTTCAAAGCTCATTTATAGCATGAAAACATTTATAAATAACTTTATGAACTTGAGGCCAACCCACCATAACCAATAGAGAAAGACTGGGATCATGTTCTTTTGATCTCTTTGCCATGCCTGGCTTTAAAGGGTTCACCTTCTTCGCCTCAAAAAGCATTGGCAAGCAGATGCAGTAAGGCAACAACATCACTGACAAGCATGGTCCAGTTGGTGAAGGCTTCATTCGCTTCAAACACGGCTGGGACGAAAATGATTCATGGAATAGGTCAATTCTTCATCCTTTTGTCATCACATAGCTTTGGCAGGCCAACCCACCATAACCAGTAGAGAAAGAATGGGATCATGTTCTTTTGATCTCTTTTCATGCCTGGCTTCAAAGGGTTTGCTTGTCACCTTCTCAGTCCCGAAAAGCATTGGCAAGCAAGTGCAGTAAGACAGCAACATCACCGACAAGCATGGCCCAATTGGTGAAGGCTTCCTCCGCTTCAAAGACCGCTGGGACGAAAATGATTCACGGAATAGGTCAATTCTTCGTCCTTTTGTCATCACATAGCTTTGGTTGCTTTTCCAGTAAGAACATTTGAATGCCATGACTTCTCGTTGCAATCTTCAAAACCCCACAGCAGCCCATTCTCAGGGGTGGAATGGGTGGCTGACCACCCACAATTTCAATCCGTCTGAGTATTTTTTTTTAATTTTTTATTGATTATTTGGATTTGAAGAAAAGAATAATTGTAAGTTTTTTTTGGAAAACATAGTCTATTCCTAAATGAATAATTATTTCTCATTTTTAAGAGGAATATGTATTCTTCTTCGTAAAGGATTAGTTATTCTATTGGAATAGCTATTCCTTGGAATGGTGTGCTACCAAACAAAATAATAGCCATTTCAAAGGAATAGTTATTCCATTCCAGAGGTCTATTCCGCAAATCAAAAGCTCCAGGAATAGCCTAATCCGTGTGTTCAACGATTATGTCATTGAGAAGAAGGAATAGAGGAGGCTATGTGTATTATTGTAGCCTAATATATATATATATATAACATTGAATACAAAGACCAAAATACCCATATAACATATTAACCCTAAGACGCTCTTCTAACACTCCCCCTCAAGCTGGAGCATATATATCATATCAGCCCAGGTTGGAACAGATAAACTCTTAACGTCTTTCAACACAAGGATTTTGTAAAAATATCAGCTAACTAATCTCCAGATTTGACGAATGGTGTAGATATATCTCTGTTGAGTATCTTATCTCGAACAAAGTGACAATCAACCTCAATATGGTTGGTTCTTTCATGAAAAACTGAGCTAGACGCATTATGTATAGCAACTTGATTATTTGAAAATAATGGAATAGGAGTAGGGGCGGCAAATCCAATCTCCTGGAGAAAATGTTGCAACCATGTCAATTCACTAGCAGTATTAGACATTGCCCTGTACCCTGCCTCGGCACTAGACCGTGACACTACTGTCTGTTTCTTACTTTTCCGTGGTGATTGCTTGAGACCATACAAAGCCTTTTTTAACTTACAGACACAACCTTGACACTCCCCTTGAGCAAAAAACCTCGGTGGTTGATCCATATAAACTTCCTCATGTAGATCCCCATGTAAAAGGGCATTTTTGACATCTAGTTGAAATAAGGGCTAATCAAGATTAGCAGCCAAAGAAATAAGAATACGAACAGAAGAAATTTTGGCAACTGGAGAAAGCGTCTCATCATAATCAATACCATAAGTTTGGGTATAACCCTTAGCAACCAAACTTGCTTTCAACCGTGCAACTGAACCATCAGGATTAAACTTAACTGTCTATACCCATTTGCAACCAATAGTCTTTTTAGTAGGTGGTAATGGAACAAGCTCCCACGTACCATTTTGATGCAAGGCCGTCATTTCCAATTCCATAACTTGCTTCCAACCGGGGTAAGACAAGGCATTATGCATTGTCTTTGAAGAGCTGAGGTTAACGATTGCAAAGCACGAGACGAAAATGAAGGTACAAGATCCAAATAATATAATCCACCAACTTCATTCCCCATACCAATCATCCTCCGCGTTTTGAGATCCTAAAAAATGCACAAAGAATGGTAAAAACTAACAGAACAATTAAGGGCTTTGGTAATTTTCCTAATGGATAATAAATTAAAAGAAAAACCAAGAACATGTAGAACAAATAGAAACTCAATATCTAGAGTCAGATGTGTATGGCCAAAGCTGGCAACGATGGAGAGGGAACCATTAGCTAGGGTAACACTATGGGCCGTATCAATAGGATGATAATTAGAGAGAGAAGTAGACAACCCAGTCATGTGTTCATTGGTGCTAGTGTCAATAATCCATGGGTCGCAAGTGGAGGATAAAAGACATTGAATACAATACTTGACTGAGCAAGAGTAGCGGTAGAAGAGGAAGTGGCCCGCTTATAAGCTGTTAGAAAAATATATTGTATGGGTATTTTTGTCTTTGTACTCTATGTTGGTTTATATATATATGCAGTATGAGGGGAGTGTGGCTGTGTGATGATTGACACAGCCCCATATTCTATTCTATCCACATGGTATCAGAGCAGTAACAATTCTCTCGTAGCTGCTCCATATTTGCCATTTTTTTTTCTTCTCTTTTCTCAACAAAAAAAAAAAAAAAAAAAGTTGAATCCAGGAATACAGGATTCTGGTTGGGCTTCATGCCCATGAACGGGGGTAGATGACGTCGATATCATCGTCCTTAAGGGTGTGATGTCGTCGTCATTGCCGCCGTCAAGCTTTTCGTCGTCTATGTTGGGGTGTTCGTTCTGCCAGGAAGTATGAGTGTGGGTCTCGACGTGGTCTGTGCTGGTTGGTGATGCACAAGGTGGCCGGCGTACATGGTGGTCATCGGAAAAAAAAAATTTCTTGGAGTTGAAAAACAAAAAAAACAAAAAGACAAGGTTATTTTTTGTCATCAATTCATTCTGTGGGTTCAGTTTTGGTATTTTCGGAGTGGTCTGCTGCTTCCGATGAGTGTGGACCATCTCCGGCGAAGTTTTTTTTGCCGTATTTACACTGGTTCCTCTCTCTTTCTCCCTATTTTACTGATTGGCATTGGTTGAGCTGGTTTTTGCCATTTTCCAGCATTTTTGCAGTGTTGCATTGGGGTCTTTCAATTAGTTTTGAGTGGTTGTTCTCCTACTTATTTGTTGTGTTACTGTGGTGGAGTCTTTGCTCCTTTGTTGATTGATATTATGGCTGCTAAACCTGAGACTACCTTAGTTTATACTCCTATGACTTATGTGAAGCTCAATGGGAAGAATTATAGTTATTGGGCAAGGTCTATTGAAGTTTTTCTCAAAGGCAAGGGCTTGTTTACTCACTTAACCTCGGGTATACCCAAGGACTATACTCCTAGCCTTTGGGAGCAAGAAGATAATCAAATTATCTCTCTTATGTTGAACAGTATTGAGCCTCACCTTGGATCCTCATGCATCTACTTACCCACTGCCAAGGACATTTGGGATCATCTCAGTCACATGTACTCTGGAACTGGGAATATCACTCGGATTTATGAAGTGTGTAAACAATATTTTGGGCTTGAACAAGGTACTCAAACTGTAGATGAGTATTACAACCATGTTGTGGCCATTTGTGAGGAGAGAAACTTGTACCAACCACTCTTTACGGACCTAAAGAAAATGGAAAAGCAACGTCAAGATGTGGATGTGGATGTGGTTCGGTTCCTTCTTGGTTTGAAACCCGAGTTTGAGTCGGTTCATGCGCAGATTTTGGGTGGTTCTGAACTTCCCTCACTTCCATAAGTCTTTTCTGGGATTCAGCGTGCTACTCTCACTGACCATGACTCTCAGATGAGTTCTGAGCGTACTGGTGAGCGCGTTGCTTTTGTTGCTACCCGTGGCAGTTTTGGTGGGTATCGTGGTGGTCGAGGTGGTCGTGGTGGTCGTGGTGTTCGTGGTGGCCATGACTCTCGAGGCGGTGGTCGACTTGGTAGTCGTGAGCATCGCAAATGTACTCACTGTGGCCGTCCTAATCATTCGGTGAATTCTTGTTGGGATTTACATGGCAAACCACCCGGTTTTGCCAATCAGGCTATTTCTTTCGAGGATTCTCCAGCTATTTCTGAACCACCTGCTAGTTCAAGTTCTACTCCGGATTATGATCTCATCTCCATTCCGAAAGATGAGTATGCTCAGTTTTTGGCTCATAAGCGGGCCACCTCCACTTCCACTACTACTCTTGCTCAGTCAGGTACTGCATCTCACTGTTTCTTATCCTCCACTCGCGACCCATGGATTATTGATTCCGGTGCCAATGAACATATGACTGGTTCGTCTACTTCTCTCTCTGATTATCATCTTGTTACTGCACCCCACAGTGTCACTCTAGCTAATGGTTCCCTTTCTACTATAGCCGGCTCTAGCCATTCACATCTGAGTCCAGATATTGAGTTGTTGTCCATTTTACATGTTCCCGGTTTTCCGTTTAATTTATTATCCATTAGTAAAATTACCAAAGCTCTTAACTGTTCTGTTAGTTTTTATCCTTCTTCGTGCATTTTTCAGGATCTCAAGACGCGGAGGATGATTGGTAGTGGGCATGAAGTTGGTGGCCTATATTATCTGGATCTCTCACCTTCATTTCCCTCTCGTGCTTTGCAGTTGTCAAGTTCAGCTCTTCAGTGGCATTGTCGTCTTGGTCATCCTTCCCTTCCTGCGTTGAAGCATCAAGTCCCAAGTCTCCGTCATGAGTTGTCTGTGTCATGCGAAGCGTGTCAGCTTGGCAAACACCATCGTGTTTTTTTTCCATCAAGAGTTGTTAGTCGAGTTTCTCGTCCTTTTGAGTTAGTTCATTCTGATGTATGGGGTCCTATGAAGATCGAGTCCAATAAATTTCATTATTTTGTAACGTTCGTGGATGATTTTTCCCGTATGACTTGGTTATTTTTAATGAAAAATCGTTCCGAGTTATTTTCTGTCTTCCAAATGTTTCGTAATATGATTAAGACACAATTTTCTCAAAAAAATTCGTATCTTGCGTTCTGATAATGCCAAATAATACACATCTAGTTCTTTTGCCACTTATTTGTCTGATAAAGGCATTATCCATCAAACCTCATGTGCTCACACTCCACAACAAAATGGTGTGGTTGAACGTAAGAATCGTCATTTATTAGATGTTGCACGTTGTCTCTTGTTTCATATGCATGTCCCCAAACATTTTTGGAGTGAAGCAGTCCTCACTGCTTGTTATCTCATTAATCGGATGCCCTCCTCGGTCTTAGATGGTGTTTCTCCTCATTCACTCTTATACTCTTCTTCACCTCCGTTTGCCTTACCACTAAAGATTTTTGGGTGTGTTTGCTATGTTCATAACTTGGGTCTTGGCTATGATAAACTTGATCCTCGCTCTACTAAATGTGTCTTCCTTGGTTATTCCACAACTCAGAAAGGATATCGTTGTTATAGTTCTGTTCTTCGTCGCTACTTTACTAGCGTTGATGTCACATTTGTTGAGTCTCTTGCCTATTTTTCTGTTGATGCGTCTTTCGAAGCGTCTACCCTTGAGCCCAATGTCATGTCTGTTCCGCTGCCTGTTCGATATCTCTCTTAGTCTGTCGTGTTGCCTCCATGCTCTTCTGCTCCTCTCTAGGTTTATACACGTAGGCCACGTCCATCAGCTCTTGCACCTCCACCATCATCCATCCCGTCTTCGGATCCGCTGCCACCTGCATCTGATTCCTTGCCCATTGCCCTAAGGAAAGGTACACGTTCTTACACTACTGCACATCCTATCAGTCAATTTGTATCTACTAGTTCTTTGTCTACTTCCTATTCTTGCTTTATTTCCCATCTTTCTACTGTTTCCACCCCAAAGACAGTGCATGATGCTTTATCTGACTTTGGTTGGAAGCAAGCTATGGAATTGGAAATGAAGGCCTTGCATCAAAATGGTAAGTGGGAGCTTGTTCGATTACCACCTGCTAAGAAGCCTGTTGGTTGCAAATGGGTTTACACAGTTAAGTTTAATCCTGATGGTTCAGTTGAACGGTTGAAAGCTCGTTTGGTTGCTAAGGGTTATATACAGACATATGGTATTGATTATGATGAGACATTTTCTCCAGTTGCCAAAATCTCCTCCGTCCGTATTCTTATTTCTTTGGCTTCTAATTTGGCTTGGCCCTTATTTCAATTGGATGTCAAAAATGCCTTTTTACATGGGGATCTGCACGAGGAAGTTTATATGGAGCAACCACCTGGGTTTGTTGCTCAGGGGGAGTATCAGGGTTGTGTCTGTAAATTGAAAAAGGCTTTGTACGGTCTCAAGCAATCTCCACAGGCATGGTTTGGGAAGTTCTCAGCGGCAGTTATGGAGTTTGGTCTTCAGCAATGTCAGACAGATCATTCAGTATTTCACTTGCATACAAGTGCTGGTCATATTCTCCTTGTGGTATATGTGGATGACATCGTGATTACAGGTAATGATTCAGGAGGCATTGCTCGGTTGAAATTGTTTTTACAACAGAAGTTTCAGACAAAAGATTTGGGAAAACTAAGATATTTTTTGGGGATTGAAGTTGCTAGATCCCAAACAGGTATCAATTTACCTCAAAGAAAATATGTACTTGATTTGTTAGAAGAGACGGGTCTTCTGGGTGCTCGTCCTGTTGACACTCCAATGGATCCTAATCATAAATTAGTAAAAAATGAAGGGGGATTGTTTGAAGATCCTGGTAGGTATCGTCGCTTAGTTGGAAAGTTGAATTACTTGACCATTACTAGACCAGACATCTCATATGCAATTGGTGTTGTCAGTCAATTTTTGGAGGCTCCTAGGGTTTCACATTGGGAAGTTGTTACTCGTATTATTCGATATTTGAAAAGAGCTCCTGGCCTTGGGATATTGTATAGACCGAATGGACACCTTCGGGTAGAAGGGTTTACTGATGCAGATTGGGCTGGTTCTCCCTCAGATAGGCGATCTACTACAGGATATTGTACTTTCTTGAGTGGTAATCTAGTAACTTGGAAACGCAAGAAACAGACGGTGGTGGCACGGTCTAGTGCCGAGGCAGAATACAGGGCAATGTCTAACACTACTAGTGAATTGACATGGTTACAACTCTTTCTCCAAGAGATCGGATTTGCCGCTCCTACTCCTATCCCATTATTTTGTGATAATCAAGCTGCAATACATATTGCATCTAACTCTGTCTTTCATGAAAGAACCAAGCATATTGAGGTTGACTGTCACTTTGTTCGAGATAAGATACTCAATGGCGATATATCTACACCGTTCGTGAAGTCTGGATATCAGTTAGCTGATATGTTTACAAAACCCTTGTGTCGGAAGCAGTTAGAGTTTATTTGTTCCAAGCTGGACTTATATGATATATATATGCTCCAGCTTCAGGGGGAGTGTTAGAAAAATATATTGTATGGGTATTTTTGTCTTTGTACTCTATGTTGGTTTATATATATATGCAGTATGAGGGGAGTGTGGCTGTGTGATGATTGACATAGCCCCATATTCTATTTTGTCCACATGAGCCAAGAACTAAGCATACTCATCTTTTGGGATGGAGATGAGATCATTATCAGGAGCGGGACTAGAACTAGCAGGTGGTCTAGAAATACCAGTAGAATCCTCCAGATAAACAACCTGATTGGCAAAACCAGATGATTTGCTATGTAAATCCCAACAAAAATCCACATAATGATTATTACGGCCACAATGAGTACATTTTGTGAGGCTCACGACTACTAGTTCAACCACCACCTCGAGAATCACGGCCACCATGAATACGACAATCACCTCGACTGCCACGTCCTCCATGAAAACTACCAGAGCTACCATGGGCAGCAACAAAAGCATTGCGCTCACCGGTACGCTCAAAACTCAGTTGAGAGCTAGGATCAAAAAGAGTAGCACACTAAATCTGAGAAAAGACCTTAGGAAAGTGAGGGGAGGTCGAAACCACCTAAAATATGTGCACGAACCGACTCAAACTCAAGTTTTAAACCAAGAAGGAATTGAACCACATCCACATCTTGACGTTGCTTTTCCATTTTCTTCAGGTCCGTAGAGAGCGGTTGATACATGTTCCTTTCCTTACAGATGGCCACAACCTAATTGTAGCACTCGTCCATAGTTTGAGTACCTTGTTCAAGCCCAAAATATTGTTTACACACCTCATAAATTTGAGTGATATTCCCAGTACCGGAATACATATGACTGAGATGATCCCAAATATGCAATAGGCAAATACATGCATGATGCATGAGGATCTAAAGTGAGACTCAGTACTGTTCAACATAAGAGAGATAATTTGATTATCTTCTTGTTGCCAAAGGGTAGGAGAAGTAGTGTCTTTAGGCATATTCGAGGTTAAGTGAGTAAACAAGCCCTTGCCTTTGAGAAAAACTTCGACAGACCATGCCCAATAAACATAATTCTTCCCATTCAGCTTCACTTGAGTCATGGGAGCATTAACTAAGGTAGTCTCAGTTTTAGTGGCCATAACCTCAACAAGAAGTAAAAGACTCCACCATAGCAATACAACAAATAAGCACCCTTAACAACCACTCAAAATAATAAGAAAACCACTGCAACAATGCTGGAAGAGGGCAAAAACCAGCTCAAACCAACGCAAATCAGCAAAATAATGATAAAGAGAAAGGAACCAGTTGAAATACTGCTGAACTGCCCAAAAATCACCACAAACTGGACTGAAACAGACTGAACCGGAATGAAAAAACCAGAAAAACTAGCCTGAACAGACTGAAAAACCAAACAGGGACCTTCGTCGGAGACTCGCCGGCGACACCAAAAACAGAAGCCACAGTCTCAATCGATGACCACAGAGCAACTTTTCAACAACAACTGCAACACGCCGGCCACCTAATACATCACCAACCACCATAGACAACGCTGACAACCACACCCATACACCCTGACTGGATTTTTTTCTTCAGGGAAGAACTCGCACCCCAACAGCCACGATATTGGTTTTGCCGGTTAAACCCCAACGACCGATGATCACAAACTTGACAGTGGCGATGACGACGACATCAAACCCCTGATGATGGTGATATCGACGCCATCTATCCTTATTCATGGGCCATGAAGCCCAATTCTCAAAATTCCACAATCAATAGAGCAAATTAGAGGAAAAAAAAAAAACGATGAAGAGGTGGGTATGGATAATCAGATGCAGTCAGAGGATGAGAGAGTCGTTATGGTTCTGATACCATGTTGTGGAGTTTGCATGAAAGAAAAAGTAGAAGGAATAGAGGTGGCTATGCGTATTATCTTAGCCTCTCTCTCCTCATATATATATATATATATATATTAACCCTAAGACGCTCTTCTAACACATACCATCGGTAAAAAAAAACATTTGTCAATCTTTGTCTTGTTGATAATGAGTTCATTTCAATCATATTTTGCCAAAATCTTTAAAGTTGAAGGAGAAGATATTGCAGACCTTATTTAGTGATAATATCCTTAAAGTTTTGTAAAAAGGTTTTTGTTATGAAGTAAAGTTGTATCATTATCATTTCTGGTTTAGCTGATCTGAAGGCTCCTTTTGCATCTGCCAACTTCAGGAGTTGTTCCATACGATAGGCCAAATATGTCTTATATATATAGAATAAATTTTAGAACCACTCTTGACACCCCATTAGCATGGATGTGGATCATTATGGTATGCAGTATGTGCAACTTGAACCATGGTACATTAGCATGGGCTCGTGGAGGTTTTTGCATTTGATAGGCATTTTAACTGTAAACCAGTATTGTCAATAAAGTAGAAGATGGTCTTTCAAAGTGCAAGATTGTCTATAGTGTTACAATGCTATATAGGTAAGCACATATATTTACCATGAAGTAATTTTTTTTTTTTGGTCATATTGCTGTCCACGACACATTGTACGTCCAGTTTGTCTGATTATGATTCAGTTTGGTGCTCAAATTAACTATCCTAGTTATAAAACATGAAAAGAAAATATTACTGTTGAGAGAGAGAGAGAACGAGAGTTGAAGGAACTCATTCTTCTGTTGTCCTCGATGTTAATCGCGCAAAAATATGTAATTTTTTTAGTATTTTCTCCAGCAAGAGGAAGAGGATCCACTGCATCATCCATCAATGTGCAACAAAGTAACTCTAGGCTGGGTGAGGCTAGGCACAGTGCTTGCATATACTGCCAGCAAACGGGTCATTCTTCGAGTGATTGCCCGTCACAGATTTCAGGTTCTCGTAGTGCTCGGGATCGCAGAATGAACTCACAAAGTGGTATGCCTGCTGAACTTCCAGTTTTTTTTTCATGATTCTAAATATTCTCAAGACAATCAACATACAAAAATAAATAAATAAATAGAAATTAGCAGTCAACAATTATTGCATTAGTTTAGGGCTTTTTTTCCTTTGGGGTCCTGTTAATGGGGTTAGTGCATTAACAGGAGAATGGTCCTGTTAATGGGATTTTTTTGGGAGTTAGCCTACATGAAGGTTTAAATAAAAAGACTGATGAAGTTGACAATAACTGTAAATCATTGAGAGGTTTGGTTTCTCTCTTCTTGTCACCAGAACATCTGGAGGTTGAATAAATAATCACTCTTATCATTCTTTTAATGATGCAGGAGGAGAATCTTCGGTTCCATGTAGCACATGTGGAGCACCATGCATCTTGCGAACAGCTAATACAGCAAACAATAGTGGAAGAAAGTTCTACTCATGTCAGTCACAGAATTGCAACTTCTTTGTGTATGTAACTAACACTTGCTCATCCTTGTCATCATTCTCAATACTACTGACATGTCTGGACATAGACCCTGTTGAGTTCATCTTTTTCAACTTCTTTTTCCCCTTCAAAGAAGTGGTCATTTATTATAAATTCTGAGTTAATTCAATAATATTTTTAATGGAGTTACTTCCAGCCGCATTTTGCTGAACTTAGGAAAAGCTTATTCCAAAGAAGCAAACAACTGAAATTTTTGAGTGTTCATCGGCAAATGTTCTTCAATGAAACCTTCATCTAAAAACCAGTTCACATATACATCCTGTTGCCCTGTTATGCAGATGGGAGGATAACCTAAACAATGGCACTGGAGGAAGGAGTGTTCGAAGTGCGAGAATGAATGTCTCAGCCTCTGATACCAGCAGGAGTCGTGTTCGTGGCAGAGGTGGCCGGGGTGGACCGCATGCTGCTACCGCAACATTTGTGTCAGCAACTGGTGATCCTGTTTCTGGCAGAAGATGCTTTGTTTGTGGTGATCCATCACATTTTGCAAATGTCTGCCCAAATCGTGGTTCTTGATTCTTTTAATGGTGTACATTTTTACATATATGTGTGCATGTTTTGACAATGCTGCATGATCAAAAGTAGATAAAAGAATCGGATTTTTGTGGTTCAACTGATAGTGTTTATGTATCGTATAAATTTTGATTATCAAGTTATGTTCAATTAAAATGATCATATCATATGTATTATTTTGAATAAAACCAATATTGTGCTAAAAATATTTAAACACTAGTGCACAAGAGTAGCAGTGGTGGAGCAAATCATGGACCGAAGAAAAGGAATAGCACGTGGCATATATTATATTATGTTGAATTAAATGTATAAAAATTTTGATTGCTTCTCTTAAGACCTGTTATCATCGTCCATTAGTAAACACATTATTAGTAAAAGGTTGGATCTAAAGCCTAAGTGAGTAGTATCATTCCGAGTTCAAGATCTATTAGATGCAATGATAAAAATAAAATAAAAATATAAAAACGTATTCAAGAACCACCAATTGATCTCATTCATACATCTAGGATGGTAGGTGAATTTCCAAACATGAGATTTGACCTGTAGGAGGTTAAAGTAGATTACACAAATGACCTGGGGTTAAATATGCAGCGAGTTAAGTTTTTGTTTTAAAATGATTCTTACTTCGGTTGTTAATGTTTTTGGTTTTTTAGTTCGAAAAAGTGTTTTAATATGAAATAAAGATAAAAATAGTTTTAAAGTGTTTTGTTTTAGGTTATTTGTTAATATTTTTAAGAATAAATGTAAAATTAGTTCTTGTAGTTGGTCTAAATTACAAATTATTTTATGTGGTATCAAAGTTAACTAAAAAGATCCTTGAGATAGGATAAAATAATAATTTAGTCTATGTAACTTAACATATTTTGTTAGTGTGTCATGTCAACACCAATAGTATGATGACATATGACACTTTTAATAAAAATATATAAAGATATAAAACTGAAAAAAAAAAAAAAAAACTCATTGCTTCCTCCCACCAGTTCACCGCCAATGAACACCGCCCGCACGCTCGGGCTCCGTTCAAGCCTTGCTCAATGTCCTTCCCTCTCGGAATCTCGTCCAGCTCGTACACCGCAGGGTTCACCCTGAACTCGCTGAAAAGGGTCTTCACGGTGTGGCACATGCAGCAAGAGCTCTTGCTGAAGATCACCACCGGCCTCTCCGATGCAAATTTCGTCACCCTCTCCATCGCCAAATGCAAAAAGGGTACACGGTTTTGGAAGAAAGAAAATAACTGGGCAATGTGGGTGATGAAGGTTTTGGTGTGGGGGAGTAGAGCTCCCATGGGCCATGGCGCTCCTTCTACCCCCATGGGCCGGGGGTGGCTACCCCTTCCTCAAAGAGAGGGGTGGCTGCCCTCTATTTGCTTGTTTTTTTGTTTTTTTGTTTTTATTTTTATTTTAGTTTTTTTAGTTTTATATATATATATATATATATATATATATATTAAGAGTGACGCGTGTCGCCATTTTATTGGCACTTAATGGAATCCATCCAATATTTTAATGGAATTTGACTTCAATGACTAAATTGTTTTTTTGGCATATCCCATGGACCTCTGAGTTTATTTTTACACCACGTAAAGAGATTTGTAATTTAAGCCAATTACAATTACTGATTTTGTATTAATCCCATATTTTTATTTTGCAAACAGAAAACATAATTGATAAACAAAGCTTGAATTTTTATGGAATCGTTTCGTCCAAACCACATCGGAAGCTCGATCAAACCAAGAAAATCTTAGATCTATCTCATTCAAAGCATATTAGAAGTTAAGCCCATTAGGGGTTCTGGTAGGTTTGAGTTTGAGGAGGATTTTCGTTGAGGGAGAGGGAGAGAGGAAGCGAGGAAAAAAATAAAATAAAATAAATCTTATACGGTGTAACAGTTCATATGTAAAATAAAAAAAATCATAGAATGTGCTCCAGTAAACTTTCATATAAAGTAGTTCATATATAGAATAAAAAAATATTTTTACATTGAACTTTCACATATGAAAGTATACTGTAGCAAAATTTAACAAAAAATTTATTTCTGAGCCTGTTTAGAATTGTGTTTGAGAAATAGAGCTTTTAAGTCAAAAAGAACTTTTAGGCAAAAACTTCATTTTTAAGCTTTTGCCAAAAATGTTTTCTTGATCATTTTTAGGTTTTTTGGACCCTTAAAAGTATTTTTAATTTTTTTTACCAAACAAGTACTTTTTTCTTCAAACGAACTTTTTGAGTGTTAAAAGTATTTTTATACCCTTCAAACGCAATCTCAAACAGGCCTGAAATGACAGTTGAAGGAGAAAAATAGCCCATAATAGATATAGTTAACTATAAAGGGTCTAAATTCTACGCATGATTTTAAGGGTTTTTTTGGAGACTTATAAATACTTTTTTTTTTTTTAATTTAAATGAAAACCACAAAGTTCATCTGAATACTTTTTGAGTGCGCAAGAGAGTCTAGAAAGAGAGAAAAATATGTTGGATCTTTAACAATTTTATATCCACCACCACCATCAAGAAGCTACCGAAAAATGTTTTTTCTAGATTTTGATATGGAAATTACGCAAATTGAGAACTATTCTTCATAACTGCAACTTGTGAAGTAATGGATTTGCTGAATTCAAAGACACTAAACAATTGGTGTGGTTAGCAGTTGGTAACCGCAGCAGAGGAGGCGATTTTTCTCTCTAGATTTTCTGGAGGAGAAGGTATCTTTTGTCTTTCACATATTTTCTTAGATTGTGAAGGATGATGAACGACAGTAGAAAGGAAGATGAATTAACTAATCTTTGGAGTAATATTTCTCTTACGGAGGAGGAAACCTTTGAAGTGGAAGCACAGGAAGAATCAGTAGGTGATATTGTTCTTAAAGGTGAAAATTGTCTCGTGGGTAAGTTGATTGCAGATCAAGTAATAGGGAAGGAAGTAGTTCGGTCGAAGATGATTGGGTTGTGGCATCTGACAGGTTCGTTGTCTTTCAAGGTAGTAGGAGATAACTTATTTCTGATGCAGTTTGAACAACTCTGGGATAAATCGAGAGTGTTGGAAGGCCGTCCTTGGCTATTTGAGGGGCATCTTCTTCTGGTTGAGGATTTTGATGGATTAACACCACCAAACCATATGGTTTTCTCTTCTGCTGATTTTTGGATCAGAATGCATAATCTTCCATTAGCATGTATGGGTACTGAAACAGGTAGCAGATTGGGCGCGTCTGTGGGTCATGTGGAAGAAGTTGATACAAATGAAGAGGGAATTGGTTGGGGGAAATATTTACGGGTTAGAGTCAGGATTCCGATTCATCGACCTCTAGCCCGAGGACGAATGCTCAAACTGAAAGATAAGTCTTTTTGGATTGTTTTTCAGTATGAGAAGATACCAAAATTCTGTTTCCAGTGTGGAATGATCGATCATGGAGGGCAGCGATGCACGAAGAGTAAATCTGGGAGTGTTACGGGACTCGAATCCAAAGCCCAGTATGGCCCGTGGCTTCGGGCAGGCTCTTCGAAATGGCGGTCTGAGAGGGATTCGTACCGCCAAGGGTGGGATAATGATGCATCGGAGGGAATGGGTAACAACATGTTCGGTGATCGTTGGTCTGGGGATAGGCGCCATCGGTCGGAGGAGGAGCTATCTGCTAAGGAAGGATCACGTTGTGACAAAGGGGTAAATCCTGTACATTCTGCTCACTCAGCAACTTTTTCACATGCACTGGAGAAGGAAGAACGGGTTGGCAGTTATGGTGGAGATGGGAAGGAGTTTATTTCTCACACTGTTCTGTCAGAAGTTGTGGGAAAGGCTAATCAAGTTAGTGTTCATGGGCAGTATTTAATCAGAGACAATATTCCTTTACAGAGGGAAGAGAGTGTGGGGCATAATACAGAGATGGCTGGAAATAATAAGGCAAAGGAGTTTGTTTCTACGACAAATCCCATGCAGGGTAGTGATGGGGATCAAAGAATATATGCTAAGAAACACGTCCATGTGGCATCACATGAGGGCCTAGTTGGAAAATATTGTGTTGTAAAAAAGGAGAGTCTTGGGAAAACAATGGCAAGGATACCACGCCATATAGGTCCACGGATTGCTGACGTTGTGAACCTTTTTGCCCAACATCTGGAGGGCCACTATGAGGAGAAGTCTGGTTGTAAGCGGCTACGGGGGGTATAGGGAGTAGCGGCTTCGGTGAATCCAGTAAGTCCTACAAAACGGTTAAAGACAGATCAGGCAGAGGTATATGGTCAGGAAAGTGGTTTACTTAGTAAGGTGGAGGCTGCTTTGCAGCCCCGCCGTTCACCATGAATCTTTTAAGTTGGAACTGTCGGGGGCTTGGGAACCCCCGAACAGTTCGGGACCTTTGCCGATTGGTGAAGGAAAGGCGGCCCAAACTGGTTTTCTTGATGGAAACCAAATTACTTACTCACCGGATGGAGGCTATAAGGGTAAGAACCGGGTTTGGTAATGTTTTCGTGGTGGATAGTGTTGGTAGAAGTGGAGGTTTGGCATTGATGTGGAGTGATGATATTACTGTAGATATCCAAAATTACAGTAGGCGACATATTAACGCGGTAATTAAAACTGAAGTTTCTGGATCAGCTTGGAAGCTTACTGGATTTTATGGTCATCCGGAAGTCGGGAAACGCAATGAAGCCTGGAATTTACTTCGTCATCTTGCTTCTTTTTCTCCCAATGTTTGGCTGTGTTTAGGTGACTTTAATGAAATTTTGGAGGCAGACGAGAAGTTTGGAACTATACCGAAGCCTAGATGGCAAATGGTGGATTTTAGAAACACTGTGGATTTCTGTCAACTTCATGATTTGGGGTTTGTGGGTCCTAAGTACATTTGGTGTAACATGAGGGAAGGGGATAATTTTATTAAAGAAAGGCTAGATCGCATGTTTGCAAACTCCAAGTGGCAGGAGGAGTATCCGGTCTATGAAGTGCAGGTCCTAGCTTCACGTAACTCGGATCATGCCCCTTTAAATTTTACATTTCGTCGGCTGGGAGAACGAATCAGACCTTTTTGGAAGCAGTTTCGGTACGAAGCTGTGTGGGGGAAGAATGATAAACCAAAAGCTGTAGTTCATAAGGTATGGCGCATTAAGGATTCAAGGAATATGGGGTGGCAGTCATTTAAACAGAAGTTGGTAAAAAGTCAGCAGGTTTTGATGAAATGGCAAAGGGTAAATAAACCTCCTTCAGAGGGTCTTATTATCCAAAAAACAAATTTGTTGAGTTCTTTGCAGGAAGAGGAAGGTCTTCCAGATTTGTTGGAGATTAGGAGACTTCAAGGTGAGGTTAATGATCTCTTGGAACAGGAGGATTTAAAGTGGCGACAAAGGGCCAAAGAACATTGGTTGCAGATGGGGGATAAAAATACGAGTTATTTTCACTCTTGTGTAAAGACCCGGAAGAAGAATAGTACTATTCACAACATCTATGATGAAGATGGGCAGAATTACTCCACTACCGAAGGTGTTGAACATGCCTTCACCCACTATTTCAGTAAGCTTTTCACGTCCTCAAACCCTACAGGTTTGGAGGAGTGTCTGGCTGCTTTGCCGTGTAGAGTGACACAACTGATGAATGATAGTTTGATACGTGATTTCACGACGGAAGAGGTGCGTATGGCTTTTAGATCAAATGGCTCCTTTAAAGTCCCCGAGACCAGATGGTTTTCCAGCTTGTTTCTACCAAGACCAATGGGAGGTTGTGGGTCCAGAGGTATGTGATGCGATTAAAAGTTTTGTTACATCTGGATGTTTTGATGTAGATGTTAATTTCACTCATATTGTGTTAATTCCAAAGAATCGTCAGCCTACTAGAGTAACCGAGTTTCGTCCTATTAGCCTTTGTAATGTCATTTATAAAATACTGTCTAAGGTCTTGGCTAACCGGTTGAAGGAGGTCCTTCCTTTCATTATTTCAAGTACTCAGAGTGCTTTTATGCCGGGTCGTCTAATATCGAATAATATTTTAGCGGCATATGAAACACTTCATACAATGCATGCTCGTATGTGGGGTAAGGAGGGTTTTATGGCAGTTAAAATAGATATGAGTAAGGCATATGATCGGGTGGAATGGGTGTTTTTGGAAGAAGTAATGCGTAGGTTGGGCTTTGTGCAAAAATGGATTGACTTAATTATGAAGTGTATAACAACTGTCCGTTATTCGGTTGTGGTCAATGGTCAACCAGTGGGGGATATTCGGCCTACTAGGGGAATTAGACATGGGGATCCGCTTTCCCCTTATTTGTTTCTCCTTTGTGCTGAGGTGTTAAGCTCAAATTTGCAATAGGCAGAACGTCTAGGATGGCTCCGGGGGGTTCCTACTTCGGTGGGTGGCCCGCGTTTAAATCATTTATTTTTCGCAGACGACAGTTTGCTCTTTTGTAAGGTTAATCAGGGAGAATGGCAGTGCCTGTCTAATGTTCTGGCTATCTATGAAGGAGCATCGGGGCAAAGGCTTAACAAGGATAAAACTTCGGTTTTCTTTAGCCGTAACACTAGTCGGGAAGCTAGAGAGTGGTTTCTTTAGTTAACAGAAATTCCTGAGTCACAACGGTTTGATACATACTTGGGGCTACCAGCTTTGGTGGGAAAATCCCGCATCAATGAATTTCATAATATCATTGACAGGGTCCGGCGAAAGGTGTCTGATTGGAAAAATAAGTTTTTGTCCCTTGCAAGCAAGGAGATTTTGCTTAAAGCGGTGGTTCAAGCCATTCCTACCTACAGCATGAGTGTGTTCTTATTACCCAAAACTTTATGTAAAGAGTTGAATTCTATGATGCAGAAATTCTGGTGGGGTCATAAGGATAATGAGAAAAAAATTCATTGGATGAGTTGGGAGAGGATGGGTGTTGCAAAAGCTCAAGGGGATATGGGGTTTCGTGATCTTCATTGTTTTAATAAAGCCCTCCTAGCTAAGCAATGGTGGAGATTGCTGCAGGATCCGGAGAGTTTGGCGGGTCGTATTTTACAGGCAAAATATTTTTCTAGGGGATCCCTGCTGTCCGCTAATTTGGGAAGTCGACCCTCTTATGCATGGAGAAGTTTAATTGCAGTTCGTGAGCTGTTTTTAGAGGGTTTGATATGGCGGATTGGAGATGGGAGTGCAGTCCAAATCTGGGAGGACAAATGGCTCCCTCGGCCAATGTCTTATGCTGTCCAGTCTTTATGTTCCAGATTACCAAGGGATGCAAGGGTGGACGCTCTCATTGATCCAGATTTGGGGGGTTGGAACATCAAGTTGATTCAGGAAATTTTCACTGCAGAGGAAGCTACGTTGATTTGCAGCTTACCAATGAGTAGATATCGGAGAGTTGATAAGTTGATTTGGAGACCCACTACCACGGGGGTGTTCACAGTTCGAAGTGCATATCATTTGGAGAAGGATAGGCAAGCAGCAAGGTGGAGAGAGGGATCCAATCGGTCAGGGGATAATAATTTGTGGAAACCAATTTGGAACTTTCAGGTGCCAAATGCTTCAAAGGTTTTTATGTGGAGGGCTTGTTCCAATATACTCCCCACTAAAGACAATCTTTTTAAGAGGGGTATAGTTCAAGATGATTCTTGTATTTTCTGTACAAGGGAGAAAGAAACTGCTTTGCATATATTATGGGAGTGCCCATCTTCCAGGGACGTGTGGGGGGTCTGCACTAGAAGCATCCAAATGTGTGGTGGTTTCTATATGTCTTTTATGGAGGTTGTTATAGATTTGATGACTAAATGTAGTAAAGAGGAATTGTATCTTTTTGCCATAATATCCAAACAGTTATGGGCGAGAAGAAATGCTGTTTTGTATGGAGGTGATTTTCAGCATCCAAATTATATTGTAAAGTTGCCCAAGAGATGTTGTTGCAGTTTTCGCTGGGTTCAGGTGGGCACACGGGTGGTATTGAGACTCAAACTGTACCTATTTCACAACTAAAATGGCAACCTCCCTCTTTTGGGCGGTACAAGCTCAATTGGGATGTGGCGTTAGATTTCGAATCAAAACAATTGGGCATTGGAATTGTTGTGAGAGACCATAGTGGTTTTGTGATTGCAGCTCAAGGTAAGAGGATGACAGGGAATCCAGAACCTGTGCAAGCGGAGGCTATGGGTGCACTGTTTGCATCAGAATTTAGTCGGGATTCGGGTTTGCCGGATGTTATCATGGAAGGGGACTCACTCCTAGTGGTCAAAGCTTTACGGAGTTCAAGTCCAAATGGGAGTTCTTATGGGCAGATTATTGAGGACACGCGAAGCATTTTATACACAAGACGGAGTTGGATGGTTACACATGTCAAGAGACAAGCTAATTCTGCGGCACATCATTTAGCGAAGAATGCTCTTCTCAATATTCAAGATAGGGTTTGGATGGAGGAATGTCCTCAATGTATTGTTTCTATTATTTCTTTAGAGCTTGTTGCTCTTGTTAGTTAGAGTTTTTTAAACTCTGGTCTATTTGATTATGAAATGAGATGAATCTTTTATCCAAAAAAAAAAAAAACAATTAGTGTGGAGAGCAAATTGAGGAGTCAATGTATAATGCGGAGGAAGAATTAATGATTTTGTATTGTATATGTTAAATGGGTTTCCCCTTTTGGATTTTTCATGTGACAACCTTGATTTTGTGCTATTATTTGTATTGAGTAGCGATTTTTAGTACACAGACATGCTTAAACAATAAGCACACCGGTGTTCAAATATTATTTTATTTTATTTTTTTACTGTTCAAATATTATTTTAATAATATTTTATAATATTTTAACACCGGCGTGCTAAAAATCACTACTCATGTGTATTTGTTAAGATTTTATCGTTGTGGATTTGGAATCTAATTTGATCAATTTCCATAATAATTATTAATTATTAATTACTTTTGTCTTTGTCTTTGTTGATGTCAAACATTACATTAAAATTGATAACTACCAAAAACTTTCTACATTCAGTAGTTTATTCAACTAATGAATGTAACCCAGGTCTTTTCAAAACCAATAAAATACATTATTTTCTAAACCCTTTATAAAGTCATCTGGAAAAATAATTTTGATGCTTCTGATTTTTATTTTTCATACAATTTACAGGCTAATATTTTATTTAGTAAGCAAATTTCAATATACTAATGCCGTGCCCCTACATATTTAAATGTTAACAAATTTTAATAGTTAGACATGATTCTTTCATAAGAGTAGCCCCTAATATTAAATATGACCACATCCAATATGACAGGAATTCGATGGTTTTTATAGGATGAAAATCAAAAAATAAAACGATAAAAAAGAATAAATCGACTATTTCGATGAGATCAAACCAAGGTATCATCTTTTTTATTCAATATCTATACAGCCTTTTTTGGCTATTTCGGTTTGCTTGATAAGCCGAATCATTTATTTGACTCATTCCCAATTGTTATTAGAATTTCTCTGTCGTTTTCGTCTTTAGTTTGTTTTGGGTCTATTATTGGAGAGCTCAACCTTTTTTTGTTTTTGGGATCGTCCCCTTCTTTTTTCTTCTGAATCAGGAGTGGAAATGATCTTTCCCTATAATCCCTTCCTTATTCAATTAATAAAAAAAAAAAAAAATCAACAACAACATCTATACAGATTTACTGAATTAGTAGAATAAAGTAAGGATTACTTTAAGTAACAAGTTATTTGGAAAAGAGAATCAAAGTTTTTGGATACAACATATTAAGGACATAAAATCTAGGGTTTCCTTTCCTACCATATAGTATACTATATGCTTACTCATATATATATATATATGTCGGCTTTGTGCTTAGGTACAAAATGCAGTAGTTTCAAATATAGGATGATTTTGTACTTTGGACAAAGAAGAAAGAATAATTGAATGCAATATTATGTGAATGTTGGGTTTTGTCATTGTTTGTCGAATGTTGTCTCTGGGTTCATAGGAATATAATAAGCTTAAATTTAAAAAATTTCTCCTTTTAAATATATGGAGAAATATTGATTTTTTTTTTTTTTTTTTTTTTTTTTTGTATTTTCTCTTGATTAGGACATTGTAAAGATAAACTCTTTTGATTAATTAGAAAATCTTTAATTAGCTTTTGATCTTCTTCTCTGTTCTCTAACTTTGACCAAACCAAGAGAATATGGGTACACTTTCTCTTTTCTCAGTTATGTTATTTTATTTATTTATTTTTAGAGAATATATTGCTGGAACGGATCTACCATGAGTGGTGATGATATTAATTATCATTGTCATACATAATTAACGTTTTTTACTATTTATTTTAATTTTAATATAAGACATCATAGTTTTTAAGGAGTAGTTTAATCAGTTGATGATTACGCTTTATAAAATAAAAGTCATTAATTCGAGTCATCATTCCCTTTTGTCGAAAGAAAAAAGAAAAAAGAAAAATAAAAAATAAAAAAAACCATCATAGTTGATTGGAGTTAAGAGAAAATTTTGATAAAGTCTAATGTAGGAGAAGATATGAGGAGGCCCCATCATTAAGCATTTGAAGAGTTGTATTGATCACTTCACTTTCAATAATAAATAGATGTCAGCATGTGTGAGATCATGAGAGTGGATCCAACTCCTTTTGTCGGGTCACATAGGCTTCGTTTGGCAACAGCCATGACCCAGATACTGTTTAGTGTCTGGGTCATGGCTCGTTTTTTTAGGAAAATTTTTGCTTTATTTTTTCCATTTTACCCTTATCTCTTAAGGATTTCTACAGCCTTTTTTTTTTCTTTTTTTTTGGCCTTTCCCACGCTGAACATTGATGGCCAGCGTCTCCCCAACTCCCCCTAACATGCGTGTGAAGCAGCCGAGGAGAAATTCTTTCTGATTTCTCCCCCCCACCCCCCTTTCTGATTTCAAGCTGAACGTTGCACGCTCCTTCTTTCTCGATGGAGAAACTGCAAGTGCTGGTGAACGAGATAGCCTACGCTCGGGACCACACAAAGCTCTCTACTCTGCAACGCTCTCTCACCCCAGTCCTCTCATTCGCCTCCTCCCTCTACAGAGTCGCTCTCTCCTTCCGCCACTGTCTCTACCGCTTCGGCCTCCTTCGCAAGCACCGGTAGGAACCACCTCCTTCATTGCCCTCTCCGTTTGGCTGCCGAGAAAAGAAAAGAAAAGAAAATTCTGAGTTGTGGGCCCCAAAAAGTTTTCACCTTCAACTAAATCAAGGCAACTAACTTTGGTTTAGTAGAGCTTCGTTTTGTTTTCTACGAGCCCAAGTTATGGGATAATGGGATACCTTCCTTTCCCACATTTTCTCAGCAACCAAACAGCGTGGGAAAGCTTTGATTGTTACCGAGAAATGTAAATTGGGTGTTGGGTTCTCCATTATTTTGATACCGAAGAAAAATAAACGCCGTGCTTGAAGATTTCACTACTTTTATTTTCTTTTCCGCCACTCTCCCATCAAAGATAACGCCCTACATGTGGTTCCAAGTACTGCTTTTGCGAAATGCAAAAAAAAAAAAAAAAAAAAGATTTTGTTTAAATCGTTTGATATATTCTTGTTTGAAAGGTTGCCAGTGCCGGTGATCAGTGTGGGGAATTTGACGTGGGGAGGCAATGGGAAGACACCGATGGCAGAGTTCATTGGTCGCTGGTTATCTGACTCTGGAATTTCACCTCTCATTCTCACTAGGGGTACTATTATCTAGTGAGAAGCTGGAGGAAAAGAGCAGGCTACGCAGCAGATTTTGAGAAAAATAAGCAAAGGGTAAAAGTGTAATTTAATATCCTGAAAAAGACAAAAACAGTATCTAGGCCAAGGTCAAGGCTGTTGCCAAACACCCCCATAATGCATTTGTCTTCAACTTAATGAAAAGTTATGAGAGATAATTTGAAAGAACATTAGAAATTGGTTGGTAATTGGAGGAGAGGAATTATTTACTAAATTTTTCCCTTTGTGGGTTTAGATTTGGATATTATTTCTCCTATGCTAAAAGGGATGGGATGGTTTGGCGGGGGTGGCAATGTTATAGCATCAATCAAATCCAAGAGATTGAAGCGATTGGTTACTGGTTTGTATTCTGTGTAAAAGTGTGCGCAGTGGGGTCCAAGAGCCACATGAGGAGATAGAGGAGCACATGATGGGCACACATGACTTGATTCTCAATATCTGACAACATTCATTTCTCTTTCCATACAACATGGCCTTTGTTTTTCTCTCTCTTTCTGTCTGTCGCAACTCATGAATAACATTAATATATATTATATATTGCAATTAAACAAAAGCAAAGTATAAGAAGAACTCATCCAAAACGTTTCAATGGAAGTGCTCTCTTTCTCTCTCTCTCTTAGCTTAACTTTTAGGTGGGATGGGATCCCATTGGTTGGACACTGCTGTGGGCAAAGACTTGCTCAATCGCTTTATACTGTGGAATTTCAATATGGTACTGTGCCACTTCAATATGTTCATTAGCCTTCCTCTTTCTTTCTTTTTTTTTTTGTGGAGAGAGGATTTGAGGGAATATGAGGTACCATGTTCATTTAAACTTGGCAATTGGCATATCCTATACAGCGGTCTAATTTATGTCACACAACAAGAGAACTTTCTTCTTAAAAAAAAAAACTAGAGAATCTAATGTGTGTCAGTAACTTTGGTATGGTGACAAATTTTTTTTAAACTGGTTTGAAGAAAATTTTCTTTAACCCACTCTAATAAGTGACAAGTATCATTCAACATATTTGAGCTTTTAAAAAATTAATGTTTGAGTTTTTAAATTAGTGGAATGATAATAAATGACTGTTAAAATATTAAAGAAAACATATGAAAAATAACACTTATTACTTATTAGAGTATATTGGAGAAAATTTCTTCCAAACCAATTTAAAAGAAATTGGTGATTAAAGAGTGGGACATAGTTTTGAAGACTTTCATTGCGCTGTCATTTTGAAGGATTTTTTTTTTTCTTTTTTAGATTTAAAAAAATATATTTTGATGCTATGTAAAAATAAAAATAAATTAGTAATGTATATATATTACTTACAGAAGGCAAAAGAGAGTCAATAAACAAACATAGAGAATGTGGCTTTCCTGTGTTAGGTAGGGCTAATTTGGAGGGTTTGTTTGTTTACAACATGCGCAAGATTGGATCACGTGTGCATGCCGGCTGATGTGGATGCTAGTGGGCCTTTTGCTGCTCTTATAGGCGCAATGTAGATTAAATTATTCATATCTTAATAATTTTATTAATAATGTTTGAAATTGATATAAATAACCACTATAGGCGCACTCATGCTACCTTTATGTGAAAAATAACCAAACAAGTGCAATAATAGGCCGCATGGTGTAATACCTCCAAAATTTAGTAATTATGTTAACTAACTTAAAGTGTTACGCAAAGTGTAGTGCCTTCACATTAATTATTCTTCAAATTAGTTTGAAGGACTACCTTTAACAATAAATATTAGAGTAAAATGTAGCGCAAAAAAAAAAAAAAAAAAAAAAAACAGTGATTTGAGCAGAAAACTAAGTAACCTCTGAAAAACGCTATACAGACTCTCATGCAGATTAGAACGGCTTATGTTTTGTTTTGTTGCTTTCAGTAGTCCCCATTCGGAGGACTGTTGTGTAAATTTATTTAACTCGCAAGTTCACGAATCAATTGTAGTTTAATGGATTGCAAGTACGAGGTCAAATCTACAGGAAATTATGTTTTTGAAAGAGCAATTTATATCTAAACTAATTAAATCATAATCTAGTTCCAAAAGGTTTTTGATTTTGAATTTGGTTTTGAAATTAAAAGACAAACATAAACTAATTAAAATAAACTAAGAGATAAAATACTAAGGTTTGGGAATTCACATTCATTGAATCATAACAACATACTTCCATGTTTATTAATATTAATCTGAAGTTCTCACATATAAAATCTTAAATATGTTTTACTATGCTTCAAACAATTAATCAAAACCATCTCATGTATCCATTCATTGCACAAATCACAAGAGGAATCCAATATCAATTAAATCATCAGATGTATCCGTAAATCACAAAAGATATCAAATCTTAATTGAAACATCAAATGTATCCGTAGAACAAATCACAAGGGATATCCAATTATTTAGGTGAATAAAATCAAGCAATCAATTATGTGAAATTATCTTAAATCATCAAGTGTATCCTTGAATCACAACAAGATATCCAAGAATCATGCCACATATCGAAAAGAAGTAAAACAATTGAAATAATAAACCCAATAAAATCAGATAAATAAATACTTACATGAAAGTATTGATGTTCTTTATCGGTGAAGCTTCATCCCCAACCTTAGTTGGAAATTAGCTCCACATAAAAATAAAACCTAAACTAAAAAGAGAAAAACTTTATAATTTTGTTCTCAGAAATTCTATTTCTTTTCTTGAATGCAAAAAAGTCTATTTATAAGCTTAGGAAAGTCCTAGAAGTCCTATTAAACCTAGATAATTCAGAGGTATGTCTTCCAGTCAAAATAGAAGTCTGAAATCGTAATAGGATTCGTTCAAATTTGTGTCCTTTAATTGCAAGGCAATTTTGGCATAGTAACCATCCGAATTAGAAAAATTGTATTTCATAACGAATTATAGTATTTTGAGTTATCTTTCCAATGCCATTTGAATCACTTCAATCCGATATTTGAGAAGAAAGTTATGATCAAAATACTGAGACATGTGCAGAATCTGAATTTGAATCCAATCCGAAATTTTATTCAATCTGAAATTTAATCCAATTTGATTTTTAATCCGATTTAACATTTTTCTTGGATTTGGGTAAACTTAACCACATCATCTAGGTCTTCTCAAAGTATGCTTTCTTCCATACTTTGCATTTTTCCCTTTAAAGCTGTAGTTTTTCTTTATTGACCTACAAAACATTAAAAACACAAAACTAACACAAAATATTAAATAACAACACAACTAAAGGATTAACTAATGTAAATAAAGGGGTCCAAGTATGCAATATTTGGCACTTATCAAGGGCCCCTTGTCTTGTCCGGACACGTAGCTGTAATTGTTTTATTTAGCCGACTTTATTTCATTATTACATCAGGGTTAGGGTTTTATGAGACTATATTTCGTGTTTTATTAGGTTTAGGAGTCTTGAGCTATAAATATATGCTTATAGTCTCTAGAAAGTCAGTTTACGATTATTATTTGGTTTTCTCAATAAGAATACTCGGAGTTGAGTTTCTTCATTATTTTTCCCTTTAATTCATAGATAGCATCTATTGATTTTGAGAAGATTTCTTTGATTATTATGATAGTCTCACAATCTTAGGAATATTTATCCCTTCTACATGTTGTTTTCTTGTTCACCGCTATCCATCGCTGCATCAGTTGGTATCAAAACTCAATTACTTTCCATGAATGGGGAGGAGCGACCGTTGTGCAGACATGAACAAAGTGTACGTGTGCATGGAGGTAGCAAGTAAGGAGCAACCGGCAATTCATTTGTAGCACATGAGTGGTGGGCCGAACAGTTATCGTCACCAACCAAGACCACGATTCGCAGAGGCAGAAAGCAAATTTAACTCTGAATGGTGGCAACACGTGGAGGATCAATTCACGGCTATGAGGGATCAAATTGAAGACTTCACTATTAGAATATCTAACATAGGTGGTCACGATGGGAATGGATCTAAAAATCCGTTTGCGGAGCACCGAACGCACAGACGTCAGCACCTTGCGCAAGCTAATGCCAATCAACAGGTGAGTAGGTTCAAAATCGATATACCGGAATTCCAAGGTTGCTTGCAACCCAAAGAGTTCACAATGAAAGAAAAAAATAGAAAATTTCCACAAAAAGAAGTACCTAGGAAGATGGCGGAGATGGTGCCTAAGAAGGGGGCGGAGATCAAGTGTCATTCGTTGTCCCGATACATTAAACGTACTTGCCGACAATTTCAAACTATATGCATCATGGGAGGCAAGGGGGCCAAGCTTGTCGTTGATCCAAAGAGTCATGAGAATATAGTCTCGGAGGAAGTAGTTTGCAAGTTGGGGCTTGAGACCAAGAGACATCCTACTTCTTATCAGTTGGAATGGCTCACGAAAGGAAGCGAGGTAACGGTTTCTAAATGTTGTCTAGTGTCCTTTTCCATTGGAGCTAAGTATAGGGATATTGTTTGGTGTGATGTGGTCAACATGGAGACGTGTCACCTATTTTTGGGAAAGCCATGGAAATATGATAAAGCTGCTACCCATGATGAAGAAAATAACAAGTACAGCTTCGTGGTTAATAAAGTCAAGTTCACATTGCTACCTAGCCAAGAGACAGAACCAAAACCTTCACGAGGGGATGGTCAATCCTTCATAGCAAAGCAGGAGTTGACGGATAAGGAAAGCGGCATCAAGGGAGTGGCACTAGGACCGATAAAAAAGTTGTTGGAGAGATTTGTCGTCGTGTTCCGAGCAGAATTACCGAAGGAGGTGCCACCATTGCGAGATATTCAACCTCAACTTGAGTTGGTGCCGGGGTCTAAACTTCCTAATCATCCACTCCACATCAAGAGCCCTAAAGAGTTTGAAGAATTGGGGGAACAAGTGGAAGAGGTAAACCTTTCAGAGAGTATTGCAATTTTTCATGAAGAAAAGGAACCTTTGGAAGAGGTAAATCTTTTGGATAGTTTCCCAATTTTTTATGACAATTCTAGATATCATGTGCTTGATAAGAACCTCGAGGATAAAGTCTTCGATTTTAGTGTTGAGCCAATTAACTATGTTGATTTCATCGGGTAGATGCTACTTTATGAAATTATTCTAACCAGAGTTGTGATGAGATCTATGGGCAAAATGACTTTTCTATCAAAGAGTAAATGGGTTGATGAAGACTTTTCGGGTGAAGTGCCTAATTATAATGATGAAGGGGTTGATTATGTTGATTTCTTTGGTGTTGAAAGTATTTTAAATTTTCCTAATAATGATTGTGGTGAGTTCTATGCGGTTGAGGAGAATTATTTATTCGCTACAAACTATGACTAATCCATTCTTAGGTATCTTAATGGCACATGGAGGGGAGAAGGAACGAAAGAAGAACGGCAAATCTAAAGTATTGTCAAGTGGTGTGTGGGGCTTTCATGACAACCATCAAGGTATTTCGATGATGAGAAGCGTCACGCTTATTTTGGGGTGTTGCCTTGTCTTGATCTCGAGGAACGGCAAGTGGAGTGAGTTGACCGGACATCTGAAGGTCCGTGGAAAGAACCGGCCGAATTCGAGGACGAATTCTCTCCAACCTGGGGAGGATGATGCAGATTGGAACGGCTTATGTTATGTTTTATTGCTTTCAGTAGTCCCTATCCGGACGGCCCCTTGTCCCGTCCGAACACGTAGCCGCAATTGTTTTATTTTGCCGACTTTATTTCATTATTAAATTAGGGTTAGGGTTTTAGGAGTCTATATTTTGTGCTTTATTAGGTTCAGGAGTCATGTGCTATAAATATATGCTTATAGCCTCCAGAAAGTCAGTTTATGATTATTATTTGGTTTTCTCAATAAGAATATTCAGAGTTAAGTTCTTCATTATTTTTCCCTTAAATTTATAGATAGCATCTATTGATTTTAAGAAGATTTTTTTTATTATTGTGATAGTCTCACAATCTTAGGAATATTTATCCCTTCTACTTGTTATTTTCTTGTTCACCACTATCCATCGTTGCATCAGACTCCAAATACCAATAAATGCGGAATTAACAAATAAGAGGCAATAAACAATTCACTCACCAAAATATGTAAAGCAATCAAACACAAGATATTTTGGTGACGAAGAGGAAATATTTTGGAAAACGATCCAAAGTAAAACCTTTCCGGGGCAGCCAAACCCAAGAAATCACTATCAAAAAATGTTTAAAGATTACAGACACTAACAACACTTATAAACCGATGCAAGACCTTGGCTCTGTAAGATCGACAAGCCTACAACTCGTCGCCTTGTTCACAATCTTCTTCAATGTGATTCTCTTTTACCGGATCCTTTCAATAGACTTCTCAGTGAAGCACACAAAATCAAACTAACATAAATACTCTAAGAGTAACGATTTATAGCTCACAACATATGATCACTCTTATCTCAGCCTCTAACGAACTCTAGGGTAGAAATTTGTACCTCTTCAAGTCTATAAGGATGTATTTAGGGCTGGCAAAATGTATTCATGTGTTGGGTTCTTGTCCGACCCGATTACGACCCGACACATTTAAGCCCAACCCGACCACGACACGGTCTATAAACAGGTAACACGACACGAACTCGTTTATATAAACGGGTCATAATCGTGTCGTGTTACCTGTTTATAGACCGGCATACCCAGCCCAACCTTACCCGAATGATCAATATTATAGTTTTTAACCTTATATAGCCATACCAAAATGTGTTTTTTTTTTTTCCTGATCAGTCTTTCCTCTACTTCCTAAACAAAATCCTCTAAAACAATAACCAAACCATCAAAGGGCAAAGCTTACAAAGCTTACACAACCAAAATTAAAACCAAATGATTTCCGTTGTACTGATTTCTGTTGTGAGAGTAACTTCTTTTGGCTCATCCAACTTCATTTTTGTGTGTACTCTTTTGTGAAGTAAGATCCAACCCACCAAATGTTTCAAAGTCCTACATAAAAACAAAAAAAAAAAACAAAGAATATCAATATAATTTACTAAGTGGTTAAGAGTATATTTATTATATACTAACAATATCACATAATTCACTAAATAAACATATAATTTTACCTACATCATTCTGTTAGGCTTGACACTTGCATTGTGATCATGTTTTAGTTCTGATAGGATTTAATTCAACCACATCATCTTCAAATTCTTCATCAATAATGTCTTCCATAAAATTTTCCTGACTCATCATCTACATACATCATGCAAAATTTTTCCTTAATAATAAAGATTAATTTCATCATTAGCTAATTTAGTTTAAGATTAGAGTTCATTAATTTTTCCTATCAATCTTACATTGTAACAGGTATTGCCTAAAATGAATGCCTTCAAGGCTTCAAGCCTTTCAAAATTTTCTTTTCAACCACCAAATCAAGTAATCAACCATAAAAAATTAGAAACTCAACCAAAGAATTATATACAGACATCTATTCCACCACAGACAATATAGTTTTCTTCAATACAACCTCACGGATTCATGCTTTCACAATGGAACTTATGCTTTCACAAAAAACAACAAAAAAGTAAGAACACAACCTGTTAATATGACAAATGCAAACAAACCCAAAACCCACAATCTGTTAATACCACAATCTCTTACCCAGATGCAAAAAAACCCAACAAATCCGTTAATATCACAAACAATCTTTACAAAAAAATCCAATAGGAGAGAATGAGCTACCTGGAGGCTGGAGGTAGTGGTAGCTGTAGTGTTGCTGTGCCGTGAACCAAGAAAGATAGAAAGATTGACGGAGGGTGAGCTGGTGAGGCCCGTGAGGGGTTGACTGCTGAGGGCGTGAGAGAGAGAGAGAGAGAGATCGGAGCGGGGCAGTGAGGGTGAGGGTGAGCCGGTGAGGGGTTGAGTTGGAAAAGCCGCGAGGGCTGAGCCGGTAAACGGAAGGGGCTTGAGGGCTTCCAGTGAGACCATTTTGTAAATGGAAGAGCCACGAGGCTTCCGCCTTCTGGTGAGACCATGAGACAGAGAGAGGGGTTTGCGATTTGTTAAGGCTTTTAGGTTTAGATGTTTAATGAAAAAAAAAAAAAAAAAGGAAAAAAAAAGGGTCATGTCGTGTCAACCCCGTCGGGTTCGCGGGTTGCACGACATGACCCGTTTACTAACGTGTCGTAAACGGGTTACCCGTTTACAACCCGAACCGGTTTAAACCCAACCCTAACCCGAATTTGACGTGTCATGTTTATGTCGGGTTCGCGTGTCACGGGTTAAATTGCCAGCCTGAGATGTATTTATATCACGTACAAAACCCTAGACCTCGGCCCACTAAAAACACGTTTTGGGCATTAAACCTACGAGGTGTTCGAACAGGGTAAGGGTCTGTCCGGACAGTAGCCTTCAAAGACGATTTTAGCTGCTTACTGGAAGTGGTGTCCGAACACCCACTGCAGGGGGGATTTAAGTTTGCTGGAAATTGTGTCCGAACAAGCTATCTATTTGTCCAGATAGCCTTGGCTTATGACTAGATTTTGGTGCTTTTGAACTTTTGTTTTGATCACCGAATTAGCCAACACAAGAACTAACAACATCAATAATATTCTTTTTATCATCAATACGAACACAGAGCTTCCAAAAATAAATAAGTTTACTATGTACTATACTGTTATGAAGAAACTATACACAAGATATACATAAGTCTACCAAGCATCTCTGATCTGGTCTTTTGTATACCAAAACATATCAATAATAAAATACCATTTGCAATAGTACGAATTCCTATAGGATAGGGCTATATTGAGGGTGTCGAACCTCAAGGACTGCTAGAAATTGTTATCAAGTTTGTAAGATCAAAAGTAACTTAATTTAAAAGATGATTGAGTTATTTTATAAATAAGGTTTATGAAAATAAAAGAGAATTTAAATATAAGAGAGAGTGTAGGGTATTGACTTCACTGATGTACAAATTTAATTGTACTCGCAAGTGCACAAGTCGTGTTGCAGTAAAGTGCGTGTGCAAGTGCGAGGTCGAATCCACAGGGAGTCGTATCGTGAAAGCTAATTCTTATCTAAACTAATCCTATTTTAACCCAGTTCCGATTTTTGTAATTGTATCATGCAAAATCATAAACTAAACTAAACAATTTAAAAATAAGTAATGGCAAATTACTAAGGTTTCCGAATCCCCTTCATCAAATCAAACAACATGTCTTACATTTTATGCATACAATAGTCAATCCGAATACATCGTTCAAAAATTGTAAATATGCAAATTAAATCATTCGATGAATCCATCCGTTAAAAGAATCACAATGAATATTTAATTGAGATCAAATCATCCACTGTATCCGTAGATCACAATGGATATTAGTCTCAATCCAATCATTTGATGTACCCCCAGACGAAACACAACGAATATTAAATTAAACATGAGTATAAAACCAACATTTAATCAATTAAACTTAATCAAACTGTTGAATTGGCTTTTCAACAACACTTTCATAAAATAGTCTAATTGTATATATAAAAAGACAAGAACATGTATGTTTATCAATGATGAGGCTTCATCTTCAACCTTAGTTGAAGGTTTTAGCCTCTCATGATAACAAAAACAATAAATAATTGAATTGACATCATGAGAAAAATAAAACTTACAATGGAACTGGAGTTCAAAGCTCTAAAAACTCAGAAAACGCGAAAAATGACCAAGAACGGTGCCCCCGGCGCGTCTCCGTCCGTTTACAATGGAAAAGAATGATATTTATAAGCTAATTTTAAGGTTTCAACGCTGCCAGGTCGGCCGAGTGCGCTCGATCGCACTCGTGCAACATGTATGTCGCTGCACAGGGCGCGAGTGAGCTCGAGCGCACTTCCAGTCAGAATTTTCCCACTCTTGTGAAATATGAATTTGTAGATCTTTGAGTTAGCTTTCCAATGACACCAAGATCACCTCAATCTGAGCTATACAACTCAAGATATGGGCCTTTTTAGTGGGACTCGTAGAGTGCAAATCATCGTTCGATCCCAATTTGCTACCAACAGTCCATGAAGTGCCTTAAGCCCCAGAATGAGTTGCAACTATCACCTTAAAGCCGCATTTTTCTCATAACAGCCTGCAAATCACTAAAACACCAAAACTAGCCAAAACATCAGAAAATAATAAAGCTAAAGGCTTAGTAAATGCAAATTAAGGGGTCCAAATATGCAATATTTGGCACTCATCATTCACCTTTATCCACACAACAATGGTTATTTATATTTAATCACAGACATTTATTCTATGCATGTTATAAATAAACAAGAAAATACCTTATTAATGAATAAGAATAATCCATATTCAGTTGGCACAGATCGTCCACCTAACCACTAAGATGCGGTACAACCTGTCTTCCCTAGGTATTGATTATCTAATTCTTTAATAAGATACATACAATCAAGAGAGTAAGTATAACCCATCTTTAGTTGGCACGGATCATCCACCTAACTATTAAGATGCGGTACAACCCATCTTCTCTAAATATGGCTTATCTAACCCTTTTGATTATATGTCAATTAAAATCATTGTATAATCATCATCCCATAATCATAGAAAATAAGAATGATTTGAGTTCAATAAAAGTAAAAGACTTTCTAAGACAAGATAAGAATTTCGCAAATATTGATTTTGAAATTTAAGAACAATTGCATTTAAACAATAAGAACAAAATCAAATTGTATCAATTCCCATAATTATACAACCAACATGCATAAATTGAAAATCTATAAATTTAAATGCAATCAAACCATCGTGCTTGGATAGGGTTACATCAATACCCCATGAAGGGGGTTTAGCCGCTCATGACTCCGCTTAGCCTCCAAGAACTATTTGCTGAATTTTTGCTCAAGGTAGTGGTGTCTTTCTACAATGTTTAGAGGTCTATTTATAAAGATTAGGAAAACCCTAAAAACCTTAGAAACCTAGTAAAATCGTAGGTTAGTCTCCCAGTCCAAGTGGGAGACTGAAATCCTAATCTAAGCTGTAAAAGGACTCCTGCCGTATTCTGAAAACCATGTGTGCTCGAGCCCAAGGGACATGCGCTCAAGCTTAGGTTGATATGTGCTCAAGCACTAGTGTGCTTGAGCCTAGGTGTTGGGGCGCTTGAGCCCAAATGATGTGTGCTCAATCCCAGGCCTTCAAGATGTTCCCAAAATGTGCTTTTATCCCAATTTTCAATGGAATTCTTACATCTTTCATTTAAAGCCATGAAATACCAAAAAAAAACAAAACAAAAACAAAACAAAACAAAACAAAAAACAAAAAACAAAAAAACAAAAACAAAATCAAACAAATAACAACACTAAGGAATTAATATATGTGAATTAAGGGGCTTGAATGTGCAACATTCAGGGCTTATCAATCTCCAGCCTAGCAAACAGCTCTAATATGTCCTCCATATAAACCTGTTAAATTATAAAACATTGAGAAGTTTTATTAGGTGAAAAGGTAACTACTTAAGTCCACGACCTAGTAAGTAAATCACTAATGCAACTTAGCTCATGTTGTGAGCCTATTTTTAATTTAAGTGAACAAAATATTGGGTTCTTCGGGAATTAATATGCATTTTTAGGAAAATTGAAATAGTTTTGCCTCTATTATTACGCCATTAAAGAAAATGAGTATGTTATGAAAATGTCTAAGGTACAATTTTAGGGGCAACACATATAACGTTTATTGCAAGAAATCATGCTAATGAAGTGTACATAATTCTTATAATCATCTATAACTCAGAAATATCCTCCATATGGTTTATTTGAGCCCTTAACCTCTTCTTGATAGGGTCCCAAAGGACCTTTGGTACAACACCAATATGGAGGACATTGAATTGTCAAGTACAATAACACAATGGACTTTGAATTGGCTAAGCATCTCATGCAATTTGATTTCTAAAAGGGTAAATAATATGCCCCGGAAAATAACTTTCGAATGGCATTAGCTTTTTGTTTGATTTTAGATGTTTTATTCTTCCTGTTGTGTGGTGCTAGTTTGAGAGAGATAGGTTATAACTCTATTGCAAGAATAATGTTGCCATGAAAGTGTAATGTAAAGTTGGTAAATGGTGATGTCAGTGAAGCTTATGGACCAATTTTTATAATATCAATTTGTTGGGAACTTTTCTTGTACTGTCATTGTGCAACTTCCAATTAATGTAGTGATAGTTTATGTCATTTTGTTCTACTATCATTATTTTAATGTGATGTATATAGTAAATGTGCAATACATTTAATTATCAAGGTCATTTGAAGCACTATTTTTCCACTCAATTATCAATGTCATTTAGATATACAATAATTTTCTACCTATGCCTTTAATCTTTGTTGGTTTGACCCTATAGCTAGATTATGCCTTTAATCTTTGTTTAAGTTGGTTTAGCCTTTCATCTTTGTGGAATGTATTTTCTTATGCATGGAGGCATTGTGTTGAGATAGGAAGGTCCTAGAAATCCTTAGGTAGCTTTATAACCAGTTTGGGAGGATAGGAGGACATTTGGAACAAATGAGGTTTTGCCTGAACCTTTTGGGCGGACGTATGGCCTTGAGTTCGAACGTACGACCCAAAGCGTTCCAGGGAATGCCACTTTGACCAGTTGTCCAATAGCCTCTGTTTTCATGTTCTAGGTTCATTTTAGTTGGGCTTAGAACTAATGATTTTTTCTTAGTATTCGAGGTTATGGAGCCTCAAGGAGATTTTATGGGGAGCCTTATGACCCGGGTGAGTACAAACTCACTTGGAAACTTGTTGTTACTATTCCCGCATTGCATGACTATATATATATACCCGGGTGAATACAAACTCACATGGATACTTGTTGTTACTATTCCCACATTGCATGACTATTATATATATATATATCAAACTTGCATATTTTGCAACTCTCATAAAATACATTTTGGACTGCTGTGAACTCTCTTTTGTGAAAACGTATATTGATTAACAAGATAATGATGAGACTTGTAAGACTATGCATGTAAAATACAGATAAAATTAATTGCATTCGTATAACATGGTATAACAGTATGTGCGGGATAATGACCATGGGCTTACTATACAGGTTAACTTTATGGTCAAGTGTGTGTGTGTGTGTGGGCCTTGGATCCAGTAGTTTTCGTGACCTGCGTAGCCATTACCAAATGGTTGGTTATTACAGGATGTACATCACCAGTAGAGTGGGCCACCCGAGGTCGAACTCGGTTGGGATGCTAGTGGTTGACAGTAGCGTACAATGTTTGTGGCACCGGCATTATATTACAGGGGCCTTGGGGCAGCGCCAACCCTATTGAGAAGGGGTAATATCTCAGGTAGACCATACTGTTGAATTATGTCATGATTATCATATTACAGCATATATTATATCTATATTACATTCTTGATAAACTATCACCTCATAATACTGCATGTGTTTTATAAACAACTAAGTTCACCATTTAATGACGAGTACGTCATGTGCATTTATACTCAATAAGTCATCGAACTTACCCTTGTATTCTTTTCCTTTTTCTCCATATATACAACTATGCTGTTATAGATAGTTTAATAGCAGATGGATACCACAAAGCATCTGGTTATTGTAGAGAACTCAATCCAGGTGACGCTTGAGGACTAATTGCCAGATTAGGCAGGTGCTTGTGATAGCTAGTACTTATGGGTAATGCTATAGACTTGAGATTTTGATGCATGCTTGCATATTAAGGTAAAGTATAGATCCCTTGTAACGATGATATGTATAGTATTTCAGCTACTGTGATGACCCTTGGTAGATGCTCTAGTTGTAATGATTAATGTTTATAGAATCTTAATGTTCCCGCTACTTAGTATCCTCTTTTTAAAGTATAAAGATCCCTGAGTCTTGTCCCACGAGGGGTGATGTGGTCTTTTGTATACCAAAATATATCAATAATAAAATACCAGTCGCAATAGTACGAATCCCTGTAGGATAAAGCTATATTGGGGGTGTCAAATCTCAAGGACTGCTAGGAATTGTTATCAAGTTTTCAAGATAAAAAGTAATTTAAAAAAAGATTTGTGATTTGTTTTGTAACAAAAGTGCATAAAAATATATGAGAGTTGAAATATAAGAAAGAGAGAGTAGGGTATTGATTTCACCTCTATCTGCACAACAATGGTTAATCATATTTAATCAAGAGATTCATTTTATGCATGTTATAAATAAACAGGAAAATACATTCAGTTGGCACAGATCGTCCGCCTAACCACTAAGATGCAGTACAACCTGTCTTTCCTAGGTATGGATTATCTAATTCTTTAATAGGATACATACAATTGAGGGAATAGTATAACTCATCTTTGGTTGGCTCAAATCATCCACCTAACCACTAAGATGTGGTACGGCCTCTCTTTCCTAGGTATGGCCTATCTAACCCTCTTGATCCATGTCAATTAAAATTGTTGTATAATTATCATCCCCATAATTACAAAAAATAAGAATGATTTGAGTTCAATAAAAGTAGAATACTTTCTAAGACAAGAGAAGAATTTCACTAATATTGGCTTTGAAATTAAGAACAATTGTATTTAAACATTAAGAACAATAACAAATTGTAGCAATTCTCATAGTTATACAAGCAACATGCATAAACTGAAAATCTATAAATTAAGATACAATCAAACCATTGCGTTTGGATAGGGTTACATCAATACCCCACTAGGGGGTTTAGCTGCTCATGACTCCGTTAATCCTTCAAGAACGATTTGCTGAATTTTTTGCTCTAGGCAGTGGTGGTCTTTCTTCAATGTTTAAAGACCTATTTATAGGGATTAGGAAAACCCTAGAAGCCCTAGAAACTCTAGGAAAATTCTACGTCATTCTCCTACTCCAATCCAAGCTGTAAAAGGACTGTTGTCGCATTCTAGAAGCTGTGTGCACTTGAGTGCATGTGCACTCTAGCCTAGGCTAGTATGCGCTCAAGCGCTGGTACACTCGAGCCTAAGTGCTGGGGAGCTCGAGCGCAGGTGCGCTCAAGCCCAAATGCTGTGTGCTCGATCTCAGGCCTTCAAGATGCTCCCAAAATGTGCTTTTATCCCAATTTTCAATGGAATTTTGGCATCTTTCATTTAAAACCTTGAAACACAAAAGCAAAACAAAATTAAACAAATAACAACGCTAAGGAATTAACATATACAAGTTAAAGGGCTTGAATGTGTAACATTTAGCAATTATCAAGGGGTAAGGCTTAAGACGAACTGTGGAATCAATTACTAGATAATTAATTTTTTGGGGCATTACACTTGGTATCAAAGCAGTTGCTCTTAGAACCATAGCAATGGATCTGTACATATTAGGTCATGATTTATTATAGCATTTGGCTCCACGGATTATAGGAATTAATCTATTAGGTGCTGGGAGATGATCTACCAGAGCATAGGATGGATTAAATGTATACAAGGGACATAGAGTTTTGAATCTTGATACCTAATGATCTTGAGAATTTTAGGAATTTGATATGGTATTGAAGTCAGGTCTAGGACTGTTAAGTGCCAAAATATTCATATTTTAGCCCTTAACTTATATTTGTTAATTCCTTAATTTTGTTAGTTTATGCCATTTTAGTTCTTTTATGTATTTTCTATGTTTTTGTAGGCTTTTGGAAGAAAAGGAAGCAATTTTGGAATATCGGGCTTAAAGAGCAAATTTGAGAAAAGCTGGAGGCTTTGGTAGTGCGATCGATCGCAAGGGATTTGCAATCGATCGCACTACAAGTGGATAGGCCAGACGAGCGCAAGGCGTGCACTCCTATGCACACAAAGAGACTCGATCGCAGACGTGCGATCGATCGCACCCGTGCACAAGAGAATAGTCAGCTACGGCCAAAATTCCCTTTCCTTCCATATTAGGGTATTCAAGTCACACTTGTAATAGGACTAAACCCTACGAATTTTTAAGGTTTACTAGGTGTTCTAATATTTCTTTAGGCCTATAAATAGACCCCTTAGCTTCTAGGAAAAAGGGTGGAGAAAGAGGCACAAGCTCTGGAAAGGAACTGAAGGCTAGATCAAGAGGAGTTTGGGTTTTTCTTCTCTTCCACCTTTTATTTTGTTATATAGTTTATATTTTAATTGGGGCTAGATTGAAGCCCTAATCGTGTCTTTTTAGGATTTCAATATTGGCGCCTTTGCTACAATATATTTTGGTGTATTTAACTTGATTAATTCCTGTTTTATTGAATTCTTCATATGTGTTTGCCTGATCAACACATGTGGTATGGATTAGTTAATTAAATCAATTTCGATGACCGAGTCCTGGGTTTAATAAAGTAACAAAAGAATCTCACACCGAGTTCTTGGGTTAATCAGCATGGGGAATCGGGAATAGACACCCATGCCCTAGGCCTCATGTGTTTGTCGATTTTCACAGATTTATGCTTTTTTAAAGAAGAATTTAGTAGACACCCATGCTAAATCCTTTAAGAAAGAAAAGAATTATAGTAAACACTCATGCCCAATTCGTTGCTTAGGGAGATCAATAGCTTAAGAAGTAGACACTCATACCCTTAGGTTGGTAAACATTAAATATACCGGTATGATTGACGCATTGGTATATTGTTATCTTAATTAGTCTGATTAGTAGTAGATATCGAAACCCTAATCCTTTTCAGTTTTAGGTTATCTTTTATTTTATTTCTTTATTTTAATTCAATCGTGACAATTGAGTTTTATTTGTTAATTAAATAGGAAATTACTTATAAACATAATTTGTCAATCCTCGTGTGAATGATCTCATATTTGCCTACTATACTATCGTTTGATCTTGTGCACTTGCGAGTAAAACGTACTAAGTATTTGCCTATTAATTTAGGTGAGTATTTGGCACAACAATGACCGCTTTGATGATGCAACTTTGAAGATTAGGAATGATCTACGGATAAGTGCTGAATGTTACACGGTCAAGCCCCTTAATTCACATATGTTAATCTCTTAGTTTTGTTATAAGTTGATGTTTTGAGTTTTTTTTGTGTTTTCTTGCATTTTTAGGATTTTGAAGAAAAGCAAACGTTTCCGGCAAGTTCTATACTTAAAAAAGATATTTTGAGAAAATGCTGAAGGAAGTGCGCTCGAGCGCCCACGCCAGTGGGATCGAGCACAGGCATGCGATCGAGCGCCTAATCCTGCGATCAAGCATAGTCGTGTGCTGGAGTAGCAGTGAAGTCAGCAAACATGGTTTGGAAGTCTTCTAATCCAATTTCAACTCGATTTTTGTGTTGTTAGGCTGCATAAAATCGTCTAGGGTTGTTCCAAACTCTATCAATACTCCTTCAATTCGTCCAAATAGAGGGGAGAAGCAGACACAAGCTTGGGAGAAGAATTGGAGGCTAGATCAAGAAGGGTTTTTCGGTTTTTCTTCTTTTCCTTATTATTTTCTTATGAGGATGATTTTCATCTGAATGATGTGTAACTAATACTTTAGTTAGGGCTTGATTGAAGTCCTAATCATGTCTCTTTAAGATTTCAATTTGCTTTGCTACAATTCATATTTTGATACTTAACTTGACTATTTTCGACTTTATTGAATTCCTCACATGAATGTGCTTGATCATCATATGCATGTGGTATGTATTTGTTATTTAGGTCAATTTGGATGACTGAGTTCTGGTCCTAATAAAGTGACAAAGGAACCCCATCACAGGTTCTTGGATTCATCAACATGGAAAACCGGGAGTAGATATCATGTTCTAGGCTTCATGTGTTTGTCGATCTCCATAGATTTATACTTTCTTGAAGAACAATTTAGTAGGTACCAAGCTAAATCCTTTGAGAGAGAAAAGAATTAGAGTAGATATCATGCCTAATTTGTTGCTTAGGGAGATCAATAGCCTAAGGAGTAGATACCATGCCCTTAGGTTGGCAAACATTGAGTATCTTGATAAGGTTATAGCATTGTGCATATTGTTTGTCTTATTCGAGTATGATTTGCGGTGGATATCAAAACCCTACTTTTCCTTCTTATTAATTAAATTCAATCTTTCATCTCATTTTGTTCAGATAATTATTTAAGGAATTCTTTTTAAGCATAATCTATACCAATGCTCGTGGGAATGATCTCGTACTTGCTCTCTATACTATCGTTTTGATCTTGTGCACTTGCGAGTAAAACGTACATTTATTCGTCTATTATATAAGTGGATATTTGCACAACAAGTTTTTGGTGCCATTGCTGGGGATTGCGTTGAATTTTATTTAGAAGTTTTTCCTTAAGTTTAGTTAATTCTATTTAAATTTCATTATTTTTTTTTTTTGATTCTATTTCTATTCTGCATCAGTGCGATCGAGCGCAGGATCTAGGGGGACCGAGCGCATCCGGACAGCAGCACTGAGGCTGCTGTAATTTATGTTCTGCAGCAATGCGATCAAGCGCACAATCTAGAGGGATCGAGTGCACCACTACGATTGATCACAAATCTAGAGCGATCAAGCACACATCCAGACAGTAGCACTGAAGCTGCTGTAACTGCAGAATCTGATTTTTTCTCATGCAAGGTCGTCAATCTCAGAATTTAGCCATTATTCCATTCAACCCAAAAATTGAACGGGCCATTCGACAAAGGTAAAGAGATTACTGCAAAACAAAAGAAGAATCTGAAGTTGAGGAAAAGGTGGAAGAAGAACATGTCGAGAATCCACCACCGATGCGAAGACCTATGAGAAGTTCTTTCATTCCCCAAAACCTCAACCAGCCATCATGCATTGATTTTCAGCCCATTGTGCAAGGCAATTACAATTTATCTCCGCATCTTCTCAATATGGTTCCATACTATAGAGGCACACCTACAGAGGATCCATATCTGCACATTTGAGATTTCTTCCACCTATGTAAAACGCAGAATATCCATGGCCTAACCATAGAAGAAATCGGGTTAATTCTCTTCCCTTTTTCCTTAAATGATAATGCTAAGCTATGGTTAAATTCTTTGGTTGCAGGTTCTATTCACAACTGGGAGGAGTTTGCCACAAAGTTCTTAAAGAAGTTCTTTTTAGCCCAAAAGACAAGGCAATTAAGGAGGGAGATTCAGACCTTCCAACAAAAAGACCAAGACCTTTTCTTCGAAGCATGGAAGCACTTTAACGAGCTACTTCTCAAATGCCCACATCACAACTTATCTCAAGACGATTAGGTACAAGATTTTTACGAAGGTTTAAATGATACTAATAAATGTCTTGTTGATTCAACTTGTGGAGGTGTGCTTATGGAAAATAACAGTGAGGAAGCAATAGAACTCTTTGAGACTTTAAGTGAGAACTCCCAACAATTCTCATCCAAAAGGAGACAAGGACTCAAAGGAAATGGCATATATGAAGTGAGCACAAATGGCAGAGTTGAAACTCAAATGGCTACCAAGGAAAGGAAGCTAGATATGCTAGTAAAAGCCATGACTACTCATAACATTTCCCATGGTCAACAAATTGCACAAGTCAAGGTATGTGCCATATATTCCTATTCTAGCCACACCACTGAGACTTGTCACATGCCTTCATTTACAAATCTGGAGCAAGCAAACTATGTGGGACAAAACAACTACCCTCCAAAGAACAATCCATACTCCAACACTTACGATGCAAGGTGGCGCAACCACACCAATTTCACATGGAGTAACAATCAAAATGTTATAAACCCTCAAGAGCAGGAAAAGAATTTTTAGTAGGGAAATAGCTATCAGGCTCCACCACAAGCGGTCCAAACAAATCTAGAGTGAAAAAAAAAATGACCTTGATGGTACTATACTCCAATTTTTAACTAGGCAACAACAAACCAATGCACAGACCATTCAAACTATTCAAAAATTGGAGGCCACTACAAGTCAAGCTATTCAAGACTGGAAGCACAAGTGGGGCAAATGACCAAGGAGTTGAGTGAAAGAAAGAGGGGCGGATTTCCATCCCAAATAATACCTAATCCAAGAGGTCATAAGCAACTAAGGGCCCCAGAATAGTAGCATTGAAGTTACTACCAAAAGCGCTCGAGCCACAAGCAGAAGGAGCTCGAGCGCATTTGTGCAAATCAGTGGTACTGAGGACACCCTATGCACTGCCATATTCTTTAAAATTTTTTGTTTTGTTTTAATTTTTGTTTGCGGTAATTATCTTTCCCCCCATCAACTACAATGCATTATCACTTTGCCCTCATGAACTAACAACCCTACTGCCCGACCCCATCAAACTACCATTTTGTGCCCAAAACTCTCATTCCGTCAATTAAAAGCATTAACTCAAACGATAAAAGTGGCAATGCGTTGTAGTTCAAACCATGCAAGAGTATCAAAAGATGAATGAACATAAAATTTCTGTAGCTCAAGCAATGCCAATATGTTCAATCACTATCCATGCTATATGTGTTGTGTATGATAAGAAAAAAAATGGAAACAAGATTTCAACAATAGAGTGATAGACAAAGTAAGCAAAAACTTATTAACCACATGAATAAGACTTCATAGCACATCAGGTTAAAAGTCAAACATTATTATACTAGGGCTTAGTCACCCTTATCCAATGCTCTTTGCCTTAGTCAAAGCATAAAGCTCAAAGCTACATTCGATAGTGACCGTTTCTTTTGGCAATGAATAGGATCACGACTATTTCTATATAGATATAGTATACTGTAATTATGAGAATAAAGTCATAGTTCAAACTCTATGGTCTACCCAAAATATTTACCCTTCTTAGTAGGGTTGGCTCTACCTCAAGGGACCTACTTCCGGTGCCTTGACCATTGTACACTACCATTCATAACACTAGAAAAATGACCAAGTATGACCTCAAGTGGCCCAGACTACTAATGATGTATGTCATGTAGTGACTTGCCAATCAAACATGATTGTGTTGGTAAGGAAACAACCATTGGGTTCAAAGGACATATAACACATGCATTTGATCATAGAGTTAACATGTATAGTAAGTCTATGGTCATTATCTCGCATGTACCAATGCACCATGCCATACGATGTAATTAGTCTTATCTGTCTTTTACATGTATGCTTTTACAAATCTCACAATGTTCATTGTCTTGCTTAAGTAACATATGTTTTCACAAAATAGAGTTCATAATAGACCAAATGTATTTCAAGGGAATTGTAATGATGCATGTTTGGTACACATAAAATTGTCGTGTAATGCGGGAAAAATAACAATTAGTATTCATGTGAGTTTGTACTCACTCGGGTCGTAAATTTCCTCCACAATTTCCTCTAAATGTTTCACATCATCGAAATCTGCAAAAGAACCTAACATTAGTCATAAATCTGAGCTAACACGAGTCATAGACCTAAACATGTTCAAAACTAAGTTCCTGCCTAACCATCAAACGTTTGGACAAATTAGCTCAAACATTCGGCCTCGACTTTGAATGTTTGAGGGTGGGTAGAAAACTCATTTCAAACTAAATAGCCTCCTAATCACTTCTAAAAAAGTTCTAAGGCTATAAAAAGGCTTCTAACATGCTCCTAGCCCAAAATAACTTCTCCATGTAAAATAAAGTTACGTACAACAAGATTGAAATGCTAACCCTTGTTTAAACCAATATTAAAACCTAAAATAACATCATAAGCCCAAAACCAGCAACCAAACTGTGAAAAACATTTAACAAGAGTGACAACTAGGTAAAGAATAGGCCAAGTTAAGGAGGTTACCTCTCTGGAGCAAGAATCTTCAAGAACCTCCCTTTTTCCTCTCAAAACTCACAAAACACTCAAGCAGGGTTTCTCTAGGGCTTAGATGGCGGAATGAGGCTTAGAAGGGCATGGGAGGGGGTATTTATAGGGTTGGAAACGCTTAGAGCGCTGTTATGATAGCCTTGCATGTCATTGAACGTTTAGTGGTCCAAGGTCGAATGTTCAATATATTGTTCACACAGTGATTCAGGGGTTGTAGGGCGTACGGTCCGTCATTACCCAGTAGGTCAAACTTTAGTCTACAAACATTCGATGGTCCTCCTGTGAACGTTCGATGGTCCCACCTTGTGAATATTCGGTCGGTGCCTAAAATCCCACAAATCTTCACTCCAACGAGCCCTAATGAACCAGAAAATCTTGCTAACCCTCCAACTAAGCTAACCACAACCTAGTAATTACCTCGAACTACAGTTTAGATCCCCCAAACAAAAAATTCTGGTTCCACCCCTAACAATTTGTTAACTATTGTGTGAAGAAAAACAATAGATTTTGGTTGTAACTCACTTTTACAACATGTGAGGTAGGCTAAGGTAGTGATTTCCTTGGACTTTTACCAGCATGTTTATAATCGTGTTAAGAAACTTAAAAAGTGCTTGTAGTATATAAAAATGTGTGCCAAGCAAAAATGAATCTATTTGCTAAAAAAAAAAAAAAAAAATTTGACTCTTTTACTTTAAAGAAAGCCCAAAATTGTGTTTTGCGAGAAGATTAAAATTAAGGTTTTTTTTTTTTTTTTTGGAAAAAAGCTCGATTTTCCAAAGCAATCCTAATTAGGCTTTACCTATACTTTGCCTTAGAATAGAAAATGCACCTGCAACTTGTGGGGTAGGCTAGGAAACTGGGATCTAACTATGCATACTTGATGTGGTCTTTTTAAAACAAAATATATCAATAGTAAATTACCACTTGCAATAGTACGAGTCCTCATAGAATAGGGCTACATTGAGGTTGTCAAACCTCAAGGACTGTGCAGGGTATTGACTTCACTACTATCCACACATCAATGGTTAACCATATTTAATCAGATAAATTCATTTTATGTATGATAAAATAAAAAAGAGACTATCGTATTAAGGAACAAGTATAATCTATCTTCGGTTGGCACGGACCGTCCACCTAATCACTAAAATGTGGTATGACCCGTCATCCCTAGGTATGGATTATCTAATTCCTTAATAGAATACATTCAATCAAGGGATTAGTATAATCTATCTTCGGTTGGCACAGACTTTCTACTTAAATTACACTAAACTATGGTGTAGTACGATCCGTCTTCCTTAAGCATGGCCTATCTAACCCTCTTGATCATATGTCAATTAAAACCGTCGTATAATCATCATCCCCATAATCACAGAAAATAAAAATGATTTGAGTTTAATAAAAGTAAAAAACTTTCTAAGACAAGATAAGAATTTTACCAATATTGATTTTGAAATTAATAACAATTGCATTTAAACATAAAGAACATTATAAAATAATAGCAATCCTCTAGATTATACAACCAACATGCATAAGCCGAAAATCTCTAAATTAAGATACAATCAAAATATTGTGAATGGATCCCTACCCTGCAAGGGGTTTAACCGCTCATGACTCTGTTACGATGGCCTCGAGCCATGATCTACTTCCTTCAACTCTTCAAGCCTCCAAGAAGTATTTAATGAATTTTTGCTATAAGTAGTAATCTTTAATGATTAGAGACATATTTATAGGGAGTAGGAGAACCCTAAAAACCTTAGAAACCCTAGGAAAATCGTAGGTCAGTCTCCTAGTCCAAGTGGATGTAACGACCCCGATGAAAATCAGTTAACTAGTAACTATCTTCATGATTCGCCTTGCAGTCCTACCCCTCGCGGGACAAGACTCAGGGATCATAACCTATCATAAGCGAGAGACCTCAGTGGAAGACTTTCTAGACTTTAGGAATGAAGAGTAGTAATAAAACATTCACACAACATTCACTAGAATAAACATAATTCCTCGTAGATTAAGAGAAGTCACCAAATCTATTGGTCATCAGACCGTCACCACAACAAAAGGGTTACATTCCTCAAAACATAATTGTTTTACAAAAGATCAACAAATCAAATCCTAGGTTTGAGTAATGCTAATAAGATAATAATCTCGATCATCTCTTTCTGGGTAGTTCCTCTATCATCCCACATGGACTTCAATCAGACTGAGTCCATCAAAAATGACTCGGACCAGGTCCTGTACAATCACCCAAGTTTGGACCATAGGCATCACCGTCTATGCTAGCTAATCCGCACAATTATTCATAATGAAAAGGAAAGACATAAAATAAAAAGAAGGGGTAAGTCTAAGACTTAGTGAATATTAGCACATATAATACCCATGCTAGTTTAGTAATGAACTCCATTTTATAGGTAGGTGTTGTGCAAATTTATTTAACACGCAAGTGCACGAATCGATTGTGGTTTAATGGATTGCAAGTGCGAGGTCGAACCCACAGGGAATTGTGTTTTTGAAAGAACAATTTATATCTAAACTAATTAAATCCTAATCTAATTCCAAAAGGTTTTTAATTTTGAAATTAAAAGACAAATATAAACTAATTAAAATAAACTAAGAGATAAAAGACTATGGTTTGAGAATTCACACTCATCGAATCATAACAACATACTTCCATGTTTATCAATATTAATTTGAAGTTCTCAAAATTAAAATCGTAGATATATTTTACTATGCTTCAACAGTTAATCAAAATCATCTCATGTATCCATTCATTGCACAAATCACAAAAGGAATCCAATATCAATTAAATTATCAAATGTATCCGTAAATCACAAAAGATATCCAATCTTAATTGAAACACTAAATGTATCCGTAGAACAAATCACAAGGGATATCCAATTATTTAGGCAAATAAAATCAAGCAATCAATTATATGAAATTATCTTAAATCATCAAATGTATCATTGAATTACAAAAGATATCCAAGAATCACTCCACACATTGAAAAGAAGTAAAACAATTGAAATATTAAATCCAATAAAATCAGATAAATAAAGACTTACATGAAAGTATAGATGTTCTTCATCAATGAGGCTTCATCCCTAACCTTAGTTGAAAATTTAGCTCCACATAAAAATAAAACCTAGATCTAAAGAAAACCTAAACTAAAAAGAGAAAAACTATAGAATTCCACTCTCTGAAATTGTATATATTTTCTTGAATGCAAAGAAGTCTATTTATTGGCTTAAGGAAGTTCTAGAAGCCCTATTAAACCTAGATAATTTGGAGGTCTGTCTCCCAGTCAAAATAGAAGTCTAAAATCAGAATAGGATTTGTCCAGATTTGTGTCATTTTATTGCGGGGCGATTTTGGCATAGTAACCGTCCGAATTAGGAAAATACTATTTCATAATGAACTGTATTATTTTGAGTTAGGTTTCCAATGCTGCTTGAATCATTTTAATCTGATATTTGAACGGAAAGTTATGATCAAAATACTGAGACATGTGCAGAATTTGAATTTGAATCCAATCCGAAATTTTATCCAATCTGAACTTTAATCCAATCTAATCTTTAATCCGATTTAACCTTTTGTTGGAGTTGGTTAGACTTAACCACATCATCTAGGTTTTCTCAAAGTATGCTTTCTTCCAAACTTTGCATTTTTCCCTTTAAAGCTGTAGTTTTTCTTTAATGACCTACAAAACATTAAAAACACAAAACTAACACAAAATATTAAATAACGACACAGCTAAAGGATTAACTAATGTAAATAAAGGGGTCCAAATATGCAATATTTGGCACTTATCAAACACCTCCAAAATTATATTTTGCTAGTCCCTTAGCAAACAAAACAACAAATAAAATGAAAGCAAGAAACATTAATCCTCTTTCATGGGAGAGAAGATTGCATTTAGCATATGCAACAATCCTTTTAAACTCCGAAGCATCCCTAGTGGACGAGTGAAGTCTCGTGAGGGCTTAACAGGAATGATACCCATGAACATTGTGCACTATGTTGTTAACATGAAAGAATTTTCACATAAAACATGGTTCTTATTCATGAGCAAGCTTAAAAAGGCAAACACCTTCATCACTGTCAAAAGGAAATTCAAAATCAAATCACTCATAAATGGACAATTGAAATCTCATATGTTTTGAAAAGTGCAAAGTGTAATTAGCATTCAATTATGAAGTTTTCAGTTTAAACTCAAGACAAGTTCCATAAAATTTGTAAAAACCACTATCAAATGAAATACTTAAGGCAAGATATGCATTTTTTTTTTTATTTTTTTTTTTTTACAGGCTCTGCAATGTCTAACTCCCTTAAGCTTTCTAATTGACCCATGTAACAAGTGTTAAGCTAATGACTCCCAAGCTAGGTGGCTTTAGGGCACTAGATGTAAAACATCCCTAAGGGTTTATTAACTTAAGTCAAAAAGGCTACGAAGTCAGATTAGCCATATCATAAATCAACACTGAACTTCACACATTTTTATGCGAACACTCAATGCTTAATGAGGCAAGAGGTCCGGTTACTCAGCGAAAAACTCAACATGATCTTTCTTTTCTTTTTCCTTCTTTTTGTTTTTTTTTTTAATTTTTAATTTTTATATCTTGTAAGCCAATGGTTATTCATCAGTAGTTCATCCAACAAATCTCAAAGAGAATAAGCCTAAACTCAAACATCATACCTCACAGAAAACATGCTAATGTACTCATAAAAATTTATCTCAAAACAAGTGAAATCTCTTTTACCCAAAAATAAGTCAAATGACTCAAACTCCTAATGACATAATGATGTGTTCAACCCTTTAAGCAAGCTAATGAAATGCAAATCACAGTTACAGTTTAACTTAAACTTGATAACAACATAGCACAAAATTTTTTTTTCCAAATTTTTTAACACAATAAACAATAAACAATAAACAATAAAAACAAAAATAAACAGACAAAGTATTTTTCCATACCCCCAAACTTGAATTACATATTGCCCTCAATGTGTAGTATAGAAATACATTACCGGAAGTAAGGAAATCTGAGTGTGAACAAGGTCAGGACGTCCCCCAAACTTAAACACCAAAACACCTGTTAACAAAAACTAACATCAATATTTTTTTCACATAAACAAAACATCAAAAGATTAATTGTTGTTAGAAATAAAAACAAATAAAAAGAAATGCATTATAATGAAAAAGGCAAGAAAGAATTTGTGGAGTGAAGTGCAGAAAATAAACTGAATGAGAAAACTTTACAGCGCTTTCCCCGATCATGCGAATGTCCAACAATTCCCTTCCACCCCTTCTTCAAAACTTCATACCCCTCTAGAAGGATATTTCACCATCTTATGTAGAATTGCTTACTTCGAAGGATCTTCTTAGGAAAGTGGTTCCTAGATTTATGTGCTTGTGTGCACAAGTCCTTTAGTATCTTGACATAAGATGGCTCTTTGAGACATTCAGGCGATGAAGCTTTGGGCTCTTGATGTGTCTCAAGAGGGACAGTGATGCAAGCAGGAGCTTCAGTACTCACTTCCATGTCACTGGGCAGATTAGGATCCGTTAGGGGCTCACTATTCTCAGGATGCTCAACTTGCTCCTCTTTCTCTTCCTCCTCTTTGTTATCCACAATTTTCTCACTCTCTAGTGTGATGGTGACTTGGGCATGCTCATGATAAGAATTTTCAGAATCATCATCACCAATCATGTAGTGCCTTTTAGCCATCAGATGACTTTGAAGCTCTTCTTCATCTATTATGTTGAAGTTAGCAACTAGATGACCGATCTGTTCTTCTATCTTGGTCATGGCCTGCTTAAGTTCTTGTATGTCTTTGTTGTTAGCCATGTTGGAATTCCTCATCTCCTGTACGGCTTGATTGGTGAAACCTTTTAGCTCTTGTATATCTTGGGAATTGCTCATGGTAGTATTCTTCATAATTTGTACTTTCTTATCTATTGATTGCATGAATGCTTTCATCATGTCTTCCAGTGATGACTATAGTGCAGGCTGTGGCACTTGAGTGGTAGACTAATAAAGCTTGATGATCGAACTGTGGATATTTTGAATGGTGCAATTCATCCAATTGGTGAGCATAATTTCCTGTAGCCTGAGCTGATCTTGAGAAATCAGATTGGTTGCACCAGTCCGAGTCATAAAAATTGAAATTTGAATCAAACACCAGACTAGAGAAACTGGTGTTCATTTGTTCATATGAAAAGTTAGATCTAGCTGCTCTTATTTGGCCTAATTTGTCCCATAAGTCGTTGATCTCGGCTCGCAAATCTAAACAATTGTTTTCCTCATGATAAGGATTGAAACAATATGAACATGGTTTATGTGGGTAAAATTTTTGATGGTAGTTAGTAGGAGCTGGTGTCCTATAAATAGGAGATGTATTAAAATCATTAAAATGAAAATTCATGCTTCTCCCTCACTTTTTAGCATGCAAATATCCTACATAAAACATTAACCATTTAATAAAAATAAAAAAATAAATAAAAAAAATAAAAAACTAACTAACTAACTATAATTTAAAAACTTACAAAAATGACAAAAAATAAATTTTTGGCAAAGATCTACAGAACTGCTGCAATTGCTGCCTTTGCTATGAGTGCGCTCGAGCGTACTGCAGTTGCGCTCGATCGCACTTGCGTTGTGTACGAATGAAGCTGTGGCAGTTGACGAGCGCAGGTGCACTTGACTTGCTATCTTGGCCCCGAGTGTGCTCGATCGTAGCAGGGCTGCGACCGATCGCACTAGCAGGGGCGTGCAAAAGGTGCTGCAGTAGGGCTGTAAAACAAGCCAAAAAACAAAAAAAAAACAAAAACAAAAAACAAACAAAAGAAAAATCTTTTTTTTATTTTTATTTTTATTATTAGTAATAGGAATAAAACAAAACAAATTGCAGAAAAAATAAAATCCTAATTATAACTAGTAGAAGAATAAAATTAATCTAGAAATAAATTGGTTTCAAAAAATAAACAACTCCCCCGCAATGACGCCAAAAACTTGTTGTGAAAATTTATTTAACTCGCAAGTGCACGAATCAATTGTAGTTTAATGAATTGAAAGTGCGAGGTCAAACCCATAGGGAATTGTGTTTTTGAAAGAGCAATTTATATCTAAACTAATTAAATCCTAATCTAGTTTCAAAAGGTTTTTGATTTTGAATTTGGTTTTGAAATTAAAAGACAAACATAAACTAATTAAAATAAAATAAGATATAAAAGACTAAGGTTTGGGAATTCACACTCATCGAATCATAACAACATACTTCCATGTTTATCAATTGAAGCTCTCACAATTAAAATCTTAGATATATGTTTTACTATACTTCAACAGTTAATCAAAATCATCTCATGTATCCATTCATTGCACAAATCACAAAAGGAATCTAATATCAATTAAATCATCAAATGTATACATAAATCACAAAAGATATCAAAACTTAATTGAAACACCAATGTATCAGTAGAACAAATCACAAGGGATATCCAATTATTTAGACAAATAAAATCAAGCAATCAATTATGTGAAATTATCTTAAATCATCAAATGTATCCTTGAATCACAAGGGATATCCAATTATTTAGACAAATAAAATCAAGCAATCAATTATGTGAAATTATCTTAAATCATCAAATGTATCCTTAAATCACAAAAGATATCCAAGAATCACTCCACACATTAAAAAGAAGTAAACAATTGAAATATTAAACCCAATAAAATCATATAAAGAAAGACTTATATGAAAGTATTGATGTTCTTCATCGATGAGGCTTCATCCCCAGTTTTAGTTAGAAATTTAGCTCCACATAAAAATAAATCCTACATCTGAAGAAAACCTAAACTAAAAAGAGAAAAACTGTAAAATTTTGCTCTCTGGAATTGTATATATTTTCTTGAACGCAAAGAAGTCTATTTATTGGCTTAGAGAAGTTCTAGAAGCCCTATTAAACCTAGGAATTCGGAGGTCTGTCTCCCAGTCAAAATAGAAGTCTAAAATCGGAATAGGATTCGTCCAAATTTATGTCCTTTTATTGCAGGGAGATTTTGGCATAATAACCGTCCGAATTAGGAAAATACTATTCACAATGAACTGTAGTATTTTGAGTTAGCTTTCCAATGCCACTTGAATCATTTTAATCCGATATTTGAACAGAAAGTTATGGTCAAAATACTGATACATGTGCAGAATCTGAATTTGAATCCAATCCGAAATTTTATCAAATCTGAACTTTAATCAAATCTGATCTTTAATCCGATTTAACATTTTCTTGAATTTGGTTAGACTTAACCATATCATCTAAGTCTTCTCAAAGTATGCTTTCTTCCAAACTTTGCATTTTTCCCTTTAAAGTTGTAGTTTTTCTTTAATGACCTACAAAACATTAAAAACACAAATCTAACACAAAATATTAAATAACGACACAGCTAAAGGATTAACTAATGTAAATAAAGGGGTTCAAGTATGCAATATTTAGCACTTATCAGTAGGGAGCAGTTTAATCATGACAGTTTTCCATGAATGTGATATAGATATATGATATATGGATATATGCATATGATCATGAGTAACAATAATAGTTCAACAGTATGGTCTACCTGAGATATTACCCCTTCTCTGCAGGGTTGGCATTGTCTCAAGGGACTTGTAATACAATGTCGGTGCCTCAGCTATTGTACGCTATCGTACATAACATTAGCGGCATGACCGAGTCTGACCGAGGGTGGCCCACACCGCTAATGATTGTTGTGTCAAATACTACCTAAATTAATAGATAATATTTAGTACGTTTTAACTCGCAAGTGCACAAGATCAAAATAATAGTATAGCAGGCAAATACGAGATCATTCCCACGAGGATTGGTAAATTATGTTTAGAAGTAAATTCCTATTTAATTAAACATATGAAATTCAATTGTCACGATTGAATTTAATAAAAATAAATAAAATAAAAGATAAACAAAACTAAAAAGGATTAGGGTTTTGATATCCACCACTAATTATATTCAGCTAATATAACAATATGTCAATGCTTTGATCATGTTATGCATATCTAATGATCATGTGATCATGTTATGCATATCTAATGTTTGTCAATCTAAGGGATGGGTGTCTACTCCTTAAGCTATTGATTTTCCTAAGCAACAAATTAGGCATGGGTGTCTACTCTAATTCTTTTATTTCTTAAAGGATTTAGCATGGGTGTCTACTAAGTTGTTCTTTAAGAAAGCATAAAACTGTGAAAATCGACAAACACATGAGGCCTAGGGCATGGGTGTCTACTCCCGGTTTCCCATGTTGATTAACTGAAGAATCGCGGTGTGGATTTCTTTTGTTACTTATGTTAAACCCAAGACTCGGTCATCCAAATTGATTTAACTAACTAGTTCATACCACATGCATATGTTGGCCAAACAGACACATATGAGGAATTTATGCAAGCAGGTATTAATCAAGTTAAATAGCACAACAAGATCATCACAAAGGCGCTAATATTGAAATATTAATTAAACATAAGTAGGGCTTCAATCTAGCCCTAAATAAAATATAAACTACATAATAAAAGATAAAAGGTGGAAGAGAAGGAAACCCAAGCTCCTCTTGATGTAGCCTTCAATTCATTTCCAGAGCTTATGCCTCTTTTCTCCACACTTATTCCTAGAGGCTAAGAGGTATATTTATAGGTTTTAGAAGTCCTTGTTCCACAAGCAAACCTAGGGAATTCGTAGGGTTTTAAGTCTGTTACAAGTTGGAGTTGGAAAATTCTAATATGAAAATACTAACAAGTTGGCCGCACTCTTGACTTGTCTCCTGCGCATGGGTGTGATCGATCGCAACCCATCATGCTTGTCTTCACTGGTACTGCACTCAATCGTAGGGAACCTACGATTGATCGCACTGGCAGGGGCTCCAATCTTTTCCCAATTTCTCCCTTTGAGCCCAAATCTTCCAGATTTACTTCATTTTCTTCCAAAAGCCTACAAAAGCATGAAAAACACAAAAAGAAACTAAAATAACACAAATTAACAATATTAAGGAATTAACACACATAAGTTTAAGGGCTAAAATATGAATATTTTGGCACTTAACAATGATGTCTATCCTATAGTAGCCAAGTCATTTGGAAATGACGGCGCTTCGTCACGAAACCATTGGATCCAAAGCCCACATAACACTCATACTTTTGACCATAAAGCTAATATGTATAGTAAGCCCATGACCATTATATCGCACGTAGCCGTGTACCATGTTATACGATGCAAATTATCTTGTCTGTATTTTACATGCATATTTCTTTACAAGTCACATTTTCCTTAACATATTCAGCACAACATTTTTCAAAAAAGCTAGAGTTCATGTGCAACAAGTTTACATTGTGAGAGTTGTAAATATGCATGTTTCGGTAAAAAAAAAAAAAAAAAAAAAAAACGTGTAGTTATGGGAAAAATAGTGTCGAGTATTATGTGAGTTAAAACTCACTTGGGTCTACTAAGTCCTCCGAGTAAATCTCCAATCGTTCTGGGTCCTCCAAATCTGTGGAAAACGGTCTATTAGTCCTAAGTCTAACTTAAAACAACCTCAAAAACGTGAAAACCGGAGCTATTGGACGGCTTGGTTAAAATGACGTTTTCTCTGAATTGCTCGTCACCGTACGTCCGATATCGAGACCGTACGTCCGCCCATAAAGTTTCAACTAGAACCTCATTTGTTCCAAATGTCCACCTATCCTCCCAAATCGTTTCTAAACCCGTTTAAATGGATTTCTAAGACCTCCTATCTCTAAATGAGGTCACCATGCAAAAGATAATACATCCGATCAAGATAAACGCTAACTTTAACAAGATTAAAGCACAATCTAGCTAGAAACTAGAAACTAAAAATTCACAACTAAGCTAGCTTTAGAACAGCATAACAACTAAGTAACGAACTAGGTTAAAGAGCGTTACCTCCTTGAAGCGAAACTTCAAGAACCTACTTTCCAATAGCACAAAAGCTCACAAATCTTACAAAACACACTTACAAGGGTTTTTAGTAGCTAAGGGCGAGTTAGGTAGTGAACAATGTGTGTGAAATTGAAGGGGGGTAGGGGTATTTATAGGGGAAGGAAATCTGAAGCGTTCACCAACTCCCCTGAAAAATAGCGGACGTCCAGTACTATTAGGGCGTAGTTTGGTATTGTTTACACAGCGGTCCAAAGGCTGTAGTGTATGTCTAGGTATTACCCAGAGGTTTTCCAAAAAGCAGCGTACATCCGGGTGGTCCCCAATGTACTATTGTTAGCGTACGTATAGTGGTCCCCCTACATACGTCCTCTACTAACAACAAGGGCATACGTACAGTAACCCTAGCGTACGTCCTATAACATTAGCGTACGTCTGGTCCGAAACTCCAAAAATACCCAAAGTGCCCTTCTAGTTGTCCTTAGTGACCCAAAGTCCAAATTAACCCTCTAAAACTAAGTTACCTAAGCTAAGTTAATTATTTGGGTCACTACAGTGGGAAACTAAAAACCCAATTTAAGGTGGAAAAGGACTCCTGTTGTGTTTTGCAATCTATGTGCACTCAAGCCCAAGGAGGAGTGCGCTCTAGTGCATGTACACTCGAGCCTAGCTGGTGGGATGCTTGAGCGCAAGTGGGCTCGAGCCCATGTGCTAGTGCGCTCGAGCCCTTCTTCTGGTGTGCTCGATCCTAGGCCTTTAAGATGCTCCCAAAATGTGCTTTTTGCCCAATTTTCAATGGAGTTCTTGCATCTTTCATTTAAACCCCTATAACACAAAAACAAAAAAAAAAATAAAATAAAATAAAATAAAATAAAATAAAATTAACATATACAAGTTTAAGGAACTTGAATGTGCAACATTCGGCGCTTTTCAATACTTGGACCAACACTTACTGTAACGCCCACAAAATTAAATAATGAGATTTACTTAACTTGAAGTATTGCTTATAGTGTTCTCAAACTAATTAACTAGTAATTAGCTGATTTCACTATACTGAACTAATTATTAGAATATACTATATCGGTAAGTGGATATAAATTATATAAGATATCTAATCCTTAAACAGTTTTATGTATCATCAATCATAAACACAGCTTCCAAACAAACACTTTTTGTAGCGTTAATAATTAACTACTAACTATGCAAACCTGACAACATGAGTTATTCGCTTGACATCTTTGTCACTTATATCATGGGTTCTTAGCAATTGCACTTTGATCAGGCCACAAGCTTCCATTAGCGTCATTTAGTTGGAATTTTGATCATGCAACATCAATCCCAAGGGCTTGTTTGGGTGATGTTTTATTTTTCACTATTTTTTGAATATATGCTTGGATTTCTTATACCCAATTCTAATTTTTTTAACACAACTCAAATATTTTCAACCCAATTCAAAAAAATAAAAATAAAATAAAATAAAAAAAGAAAAAAAGAAAAAAAGGGGTGCCAAACCACCATTGAATGGTAGTCGGACAACCTCTAGGTAATTAGGGTGGTTTGGCCACCCTCATCTCACTAATGGAGTGGCAGAGCCACCTCAAAGATTGCCAAGGTAGGCTTGGCCACTTTCATTGGCTTTGGGGGTGGCTAGTTTATCCATGGTGGCTTGACCACCCCTAAGCTATTTTTGGGGGTTGCTGGCCACCCAATTTTTTATTATTATTTTTTCTTTCAATTGAATTTTGATCCTTCAGCGGCCTTTTGATCATGCAACATCGATCCCTCAGGCTTTTGTCAATGTTGTTCGGTAGGATTGCATTTGTCCAATAGCCTCGTGGCTGTGCAACATCAAACCCTTAGTGGTCTATTTATTGAAAATTAGACAAGTAGGCCCCTTTCATTGGTAAGTTTACGCGAGCTTTTGTACTTGGCTTTTTGTTGATCTTAAATTGAATGCGGGTTTTTTCTTTGGTCCCACCAAAAAAAAAAAAAATTATTTAGATTTTATCATAAAGTATTTTTGAACATCAGAAGTTTCATCTGGCGTAATGGTAAATGGGAAGATGGTTAAAATCTAAACGAAATAAATTAAAAAAAAATTAAAAAAATTAAAAATAAATAAAACTAATAATCAAGATCTAAAAATTAGTATAAAAATCTTGGAATAGGATCCTCTTCAGCCTATTATGGAAGGAAAAATATCAATTCATGGCTAAGATTTCTTCTTAGAAATCTTACTGTCACAAATAGGACATATGTCTCACTACAAAAAAAAAAAATTCAAATTAAAAAGAAAATTAATTAATTAATAAAAAAAATAAGGGGCGGCTGGCCACCCCATCTCCGCCATAGGAGGTGGCCGGACCACCCCCAAGTGCCAATATATATATATATATCGTTTGGCCCTTGGGGTGGTTCGGCCACCCCCAAAGATCAAACGAATTTATTTTTTTTTAGATCTAGCCCTTAGTCAGCCACCCCAAGGGTCATGGCCACCCCTTAATTTTTATAATTTTTTATTAAAAATATATAATATATATATTTTTTATTTATTATTGGGACAGATGTCCTATTTATGGAAGAGATCCTGACTATTAACTGAATATTCTCCTGTTCAAAATGGATTATAGAGGATTCTGTTCCAAAAATTTTTAGAGGATCAAAGAACAAGTGCAATAAATATCTTCTTATTTTCTCTTGTTAATTTTTATAATTATGCGTGCTCTAATTAAGTATTGTATGAGATAAATAATTCAAAGTATTTATTTATTTATTTTGTTTGCACTAATTTTGTATTTATTTATGCAGAAGAATGGAGAAAGCAATCGAGTTGCCAATTTTAGTAAATAATAATAAAAATAGAATTTTTTTTGAGAATAATAAAAATAGAATTTGATTACACATTACACACATAACAACAAAGTCTCCTCCGACCTTTTCAAGGGTTGACATCACAAAGCGGTCACAGGATAACTATGTAGAATACGCAACACCAGATGGTTTCCTTCGCCAGAGTTTGCATCCAACAGGGTGACCATGTTTTCCTTCCGCAATTCCCAATACAAATGGCCTTTGTGGGAACCGGCAAATAAATCCCAGAGAGAGACAGAAACAGAGCGAGAGAGAGAGAGGGAATAGGAACGACTGCGTTTTACTGAGAAGGAGATGAGGTGGACCGGAGAATTATCGGACGGTGAAGGTGGCGGTGGGGGGCGCACGGTGTTGGTTGGGGTGAAGTTCGACTCTCAGAGCCGGGAATTGCTGACGTGGGCGCTGGTCAAGGCGGCCCAGCCCGGTGACCGTGTCATTGCCCTTCACGTTATCGACTGCGACAGTGGTGAGTGGCGCACACACAAACATAACACACACTCACGCTCTCTCTGTGAATTTCGCTGGATTGTGTTTGATTATGGTTGAAATGCCAAATGTGTGGGATTTGTCTTACGCTTTGTTTTGACCGTAGAAGGCACAGCGTCGCTTCTCTCGATGGTGAAGACATTTGACTCTGTACTCTCTGTATACGAAGGCTTCTGCAACTTGAAGCAGGTCCAATTCCACTCCCACATTGGATTTCTTGTTTTTTTGTTTTTTTTTTTTCAATTCTCTGTTTGGTTGCCGAGAAAATGCGGGGACAAAAAGTGTACTGCAATTGGATCCAAGTTTTGTCAGTAATCAAACAGAGTTAAGTTTTGTCAGTAATCAAACAGAGTTACTGATTTTTATTTTTAATTTAGGTGTTTTAGTTGGTTGGGTTAGGAACTTAGGAATATTGATTGGGTGCGATTTGCAGGTTGATCTGAGGCTGAAGGTCTGTAGAGGCTCAAAGGTCCGGAAAATTCTAGTCCGAGAGGCGAAATCGTACGGTGAAGCTACGGTGGTTGTGGGAACTTCTAAAGTCCCTAAAAGAATCGGGTCGTCGGCCTCGTTCGCCAAGTACTGCGCCAGAAAGTTGTCCAAACATTTCGGTGTTTTCGGCGTTAACAATAGCAAAGTTGTGTTCCAGAGAGCGGCGACTTCTACAAACGCCCATGAATTGCGAGGTTATTTTTCACAAATCTACATTTTTTCTTTATGCTAAAGATTAATGTGCTCATGTATGTTTTTGTTTGAGATTGATGTTAGAACAATTGCTTTGTGCGTTTCGTTTACTTTTCTTACGGCTGAAGAAGTGGTAGTTGACGCAACAATTAGGGTTACTTGGTTCGTAAGTAATTAGGCTAGAATGTAGAAGTTCTAAGTGATGCAAATGATACTGCAGGAAGAGTGAATTTGGATGAGGGTCACCGTTGTTTGGAAAAATCTGGCTCAGGTTTGACGAATCAGAATTGCTTGAGTTGTGCAGCGGTTGTGGGTAATTGTGAAACCCAATCTATGGATGAGTTGCCCGGGGATGGTGGCGAGGACAATTCGTTGGCTTTGGTACCATACCAATCATTGGAGGCTGATACAAATTCTAGTTCCGTTGTGATTCCAGAATCACCAGAGTCCAAATCTGGGTGGTCAATTCTTCGCTGGGCGTTTCTATCCAAGCGGCAACATGTCGAGAAATCATTAAAAAGGACATCTGTGTTTCAGTGGTTATTAAGATTACCGAGCTGGCAGTCATCAGCTGTGGTCTATCCTGATCAGAAGAAGAGTAATTGTGATCAGGAAGATGATAATTGTTACCCTCTTGATGAAGAGAGCGGTGCAATTGTGCCATTTAGATCTGCTACTGTGTGTCCTCCTCTTTCCCCTTGCAGCGGCTCGGTTAGCCTTCCTAAAGAGTTGTTGAATTTACGTGGGATATACTCCTCCAGCTGCATGTGTTTTAGCTACCAGGAACTCTTGTTGGCAACCTCTAATTTCATGCCTGGTTCGTTTGCTTTCCTTAATTTTGTGGACCTGGTTTCAAGTTTGCCTCAGATTTGAAGTCTTTCTCTAATAAAGTTTGATTTATGTTTTTCAGAAAATATGGTTGGTAAGGGTGGTTGTAGTCATGTTTACAAAGGGTGTCTTCCAGATGGCAAGGAATTGGCTGTCAAAATTTTGAAGCCATCTCAAGATGTTCTAAAAGAGTTTGTTCAGGAAATTGAGATCATAACAACTTTACATCATAAGAACATAATCTCGCTAGTTGGGTTCTGTTTTGAGGACAACAATTTGATATTGGTCTACGATTTTCTTTCAAGAGGAAGCCTAGAAGAGAACCTTCATGGTAAACTTTTCTTTGAGTTTACCTGATTGGAATTGAAGAAAAAAGAAAAGTTAAATGTTTCATTTTTGTTCCATTTTATTTTAAACTCATCATGTATACTCTCTGATTAAGGTAACAAGAAGGATGTGAAAGCATTTGGTTGGCAAGAAAGATATAATGTAGCTATGGGTGTAGCTGAGGCGTTGGACTTTTTACACAATAGCTGTGCAGAACCTGTGATACACAGGGATGTGAAATCCTCAAACATCCTTCTTTCTGGTGATTTTGAGCCACAGGTGCTATTAAGTCTGTCACTTTTCAATCTTCCTGCTAATTGTATGAAGCTTTCTATGCTCATTTCCTTTTTTTCATACTTCTTCAGCTCTCAGATTTTGGACTTGCTAGCTGGGCATCGACTTCATCCAATATTACCTGCACCGACGTTGCAGGAACCTTTGGGTCTGAAATTTGTTCTCTAGTTCCTGTTTTATTTTAATTCAGATATACTGCTAACACTCACTCTTGTGGCAGTTACTTGGCTCCAGAATACTTCATGCATGGCAAAGTGAGTGACAAAATTGATGTCTATGCATTTGGTGTGGTACTTCTTGAGCTTCTTTCAGGTAGAAAGCCAATTATTAGTGAATGTCCAAAGGGCCAGGAGAGCCTAGTAATGTGGGTATGTTTCTTTTCTGTGTGAAAAACTACTTTTTCAAGGATTTTTATGCTGCTAAGCATGGTTTTAAACTTTGCATCCAAAAAGAAAGTCAGCAGGACGAGTTGCCAATATGTGAACAAAATTCAGGAAGACTTTCAAGAAGCTGATTTTAATTTTTTAACTGTTTGTTGATTGCCTTTATCTCTGAATAATTTCTCTTTATTCATGTCAAATAGTGTGTTTGATGATGATATATACATATATATCCAGGCAAAACCAATTTTGAATGGCGGAAAGGTTTGCCAGTTGCTAGATCCAAGCTTGGGTAGCAACCATGACGATGATCATATTGAAAGGATGGTTTTGGCTGCCACCCTTTGCATTAGACGTGAACCTAGATTACGGCCTCAAATCAGTCTTGTAAGTTTGCTCAATACTGCATTTCCCATTCCACCTGATTTTGTTTTCATTTTTATGTGCTCTAAATCAATTTATTTTTCGATCAGATTTTGAAGGTTCTCCAAGGAGACGAGGAAGTGACAAGGTGGGCAAAGCAACTAGTCCGTACACCAGAAGAAGTTGATGCCTTAGATGGGGGGGAAGCATTTACCAACATCAAATCCCATCTTAATGTGGCATTGCTGGAGATGGACGATGATTCACTTTCTATCAGTAGCAGTGAGAGAAGTGTGTTGTTGGAGGAGTATCTGCAAGCGAGATGGAGCCGCTCTTCAAGCTTTGACTAAGATTGTCTGCACAGGAATGCAATTCTGCAAGCAAACATTGTTTGTTTTGTATATATATTATGCCTTTTTGTGTTTTGTTTTATCAATTTTTTGGTTCACTCACTTAAACTGCAATGCTGGTTGGTGGGTCTTGGAAGCGAGGTTGTTTGCAATTGGTTTGCCCCCCCTCCTGGACTCAAGCCCTTGGTGTCTGTTTAGCCTTTAAGCAAAATGTTAAGAGAGCAAGCAAGCACCCGTTATTCTGTTCACATGATGACTGATAATAGAGTCATCCCCTCCCTCGACTTTGAACCAGAAAAAGGGAGAGAGAGAGAGAGAGAGAGAGAGAGAGAGAGAGCTAGACGCCTAACCACTCACCGAAAGTGCCCCCTTTTTTTTTTTTTTATAGGCTCAAAAAGTGCACTGGCCAGATGTTTAATCTACCATTTTAGACTTTTCGGTCGCTCTGCAACTAGCCACCGTTGGTTTTTCTTTTTGGTCAGATGCGTCTTATTAATTAATATCCTCCCATCTTTTTGTGTATCTCCATTAATTACTTGATTTTATATTCCTTTTCATTCATTTCCTCCCGTAAAGTACACATCGGGTCCCTTTATTCGTTGCTGTTGTGAAACTATGGCTGTTACTTCAAGTTATTTACAAATTGACTTAGCAGCTTATGAAGTATTTACTACATCATCAGTAAATAATAAAATTTTATTGCTTAATTTGTTCACCATTATGATTAAGATAGTGTCATGTGAGTAACAATACATGACCATTGATTCATCCCTCCAAGACCTCTAAATAGAGAAAGCTTGCCTAAAGTTTCTGTTGGTGTTCTCTGATTCATGTAACACACATTCATAACCTCAATTGCCCAAATGCAAAATCAACCATGTATGGATGTACCCAAGCTAAGGACTCAATTACTCAAAAGATTTTTAATGAATTTGAGTTGCTCGCTTATTAACGAGTCTCGGTCACTTATTTTCAGTGTTTGTTAGAAAATATTCAGATATTTTATTGTATTTACCTCATTTAATGTACTTGCCTGACTAATTTATATTTCCTTGTATAAATTGATTTTATTATGTAATATTGTTCATTAATTCCTTAATTGTATTTCTTAGTTTAATTGGCCTTATTCAACTATAAACAAGCCATTTATGTTCATGATTGAAGACACAAAAATATAGTACTCAATCCTAATGTATATTCTCTAGTTATTTTAACAATGTTGTCTCTTTTAAGAGCATCTCTAGGAGAATAGGCAAATCCTTGGTAACAGTCAGATTTGACTATTATTAGCAATTTTTTTTTTTTTTTTTTTCTCTAGCAGAATAGCCATTTTGTAATTTTTCATTCTAGTATGAATAGTAACTAAGCTGATTAATCTTTTCACTATTCACATTATAAACTTTGTTTATTATTATTATTATTTCTCTTCCTTTCTTTATTTTACTCTCTCTCTCTCTCTCTCTCTCTCCTCCTTTTCCTTTCACTTTCACCCACACAAAATAATATTTAGGAGAAAATGGATTTTATCCCCTCAAAGTTTCACTTCATTTACAATTTGGCATCTAATGTTTAAAAATTGGAATGTACCCCAATAAAGTATAAAAAATTTACAATGTGATTCATTCGTCAATATTTTTGTTTTCTCTAATGGAAATTATTGAAAAGACCTATTTACCCTTTCGATTTTTAAAAAAATTATAAAAATTAAAAAAAAAAAAAAAAAAAAAAAAATTAGGGGTCGCTACGGCCACCCCTATCTGGCCAAAGGGGTGGTGCCACCTTTTTTTTTTTTTTTTTTTTTTGCCTTTTTCTATTGGGGTATTTTTGGAATTTTGTCAAAAAAAAAAAAAAATGAAGCATAGGTGCGAAAAATTTTTAGTCAAATTAGATGGAAATGGGTAATAGATGAGCCATATTGCAAATTTTTGATACTTTGTTAGGGTACATTGTAAATTTTTAAACATTGGAGATCAAGTTGCAAATCGGATAAAACTTTGGAGGGTAAGTGTAATTTTTCCTAATATTTAAACAAAATATGTAGAATATAGAATTTGTTAGAGTGTGTATGAAAAATTGAGTAGCTAAATTAAAAATTTGTACTTTTTAGGTAACTATTTTGTCTACTTCTTCTGGTTCGAGATGCTCTAACACACATTGTGGCTTCCTATACCTTTAAGGTTAATTTTTGAGCAATTTTAGGAAAGACAATGATGGAAAAGAAAACAAATACTGAAATATGGCCAGTTTTTGACATCTAAATATATTCAATGGATCCTAATTCTCTTTTATTGGTCTTTTTCTTAAAGTCATAAATGTTTTTTTTTTTTTTTTTAAAGAAAAAAAATGTAAAATTAGTCGATATAGTTTACGTGATTTACAATTAACTTATTGTAGTATGAAAATAAACTCATAAATTCTTAAGATATGTCAAAAAAATAATTTAGTTCCTACAATCAAATTCTTTGCCGAATTTTAATAAATGTTATGTAAGCGCTAATAAAATAACATCATACATTACACTTCATAAAAAAAATATATATATATATATATACAAAACAATAAAAATTAAAGAAATTTAGTTTTCTTTCATTACAATAATTATTGCAATTTCATACTAAATTGAACACTTAAAAAAAAATTTAAAAAAAATACTAAATTTAAGAAGAAAAAAACAAACACCTAAGGCTCGTTTGGTTCACGGATTGAATATTCTATTAGGAAAATGAATATCTATTACTAGTAATAAACGAAGGCGTAATTGAATAGTTATTCATATTCCTTAGTTTGGCAACAACATATGTATTCTAATAAAAATTGAACCAAAATTATCAAAAATCTTACCCTTGTTTGAAAAAAATAATAAATAAATTTAAAATCTAGAATTACATGGGTGCCCAGCCACCTCTTGCATGACCTGGGGGTGATTGCACCACCCCCGGAGCACCTTAGGGTGGACCCCGAGGTGCCTCGGGGGTGGTGCAACCACTCTCGGTGGATTTGAGGCCACCCACGGTAAGATTCCGGGGTGGTGCGACCACCCCCGATGTGAATTGGGGTGATGAGGCCACTCCCCAGAATCTCATCGGGGTTGGCCAAGGCCATCCATTTGGGTGGTTGGCCACCCGCATAATTTTAATTTTTAATTAATTAATTTTTATTTTTTAAGTTTGAGATTAAAAAAATAAAAAATAAAAAGGTTTTTTTTTTTGGAAAACCTTATCCTTTTCATAAGGAATATTTATTCCTCTTATTTTAGAGGAATAACTACTATTCTTATGTGGATGAGATTAGTTATTCTCATGGGAATAATTAATTTTAAGAATAGACTCTTATCAAACATTGAAATAACTATTCCATAAGAATAGTTATTCTATTTTGAGGTCTATTCTACAGAACAAACGGCGCCCTAATCTTCTAGCAACACAACTCAACCTTTTTTTTTTTTTTCATCAATTTAATTCCTAACATTTAAACCAAAAACAAGATTAAGAGACATTAAATTAAGACCCTAGCCCATCAAAACCCTTTGTTATCCTCTCCAAATTTCTTTTCTCACGCCAAGCACCCTCCCACAGCCGCACACCTCCACGTCCACCGGACCACCGGGCACACCGCACGTTGCTCGGTTCGTCACCAGCACCCACTGGAGCAGCGCCGATCTTCTACCGCACACGTCAACGGCGATCTACACACGCTCGAAGCAACCCAACCACCACACGCAGCACTACAGGTAACGGCTGAGAAATATCCCACTGCCGCACAATTAGCACCACACACGCACAAAGCGATCTCTGTTTTTCTTTGGTTGGCTAGCGCCCTCTTGGCTCGGCATCCATAATTTCTAAATTTTATCAATTTAAAAGCTTGATTTATGTTTATAATAGCGAGTAAAGAATAAAATCTAATAGAATGGAATTTGATAATGCCCATTTGAAAGTCTCGGCCGAATTCCACAATTCGGGGGTTTAAGGAGGGTTTCATTTCGGTTCTCAGGGTGTGATTTGGGGAGTTCTTGGGATTGTGGGAAGTGGTTTATACCATTTTTTAGGGGCTGTGTATGACTGGGTAGCCTTGGAAATGACTTGATGTTTATGTTGGGATGCACTCATGCACATGATTTCTTTTTAAGAATTTTGGAGTTTGCACTGTTCACTTTGAACCTGGTTGCTATGAATTGTTTGAGCATTAATCATGTTGGAGTTTTGGGTAATGGGTTTAAGAACCCAGGAGTCTCTCACTAAATCCTTGAAGTAAAAATTTGATTTTCTGTTGGTGAGTGGAAGGCATAGTGGCATTACCAAAAATACCATTTTATCTTTTCCCCTTTCTTCGTTTTCGGAAATCAAGCATAACTTAAGAGCTTAAGCTTTTCTCCCTCTAAATTGTTGGAAGTAAATATTTGATTTTCTGTTGGTGAGTGGAAGACATCATGGCATTACCAAAGCCCATTTATCTTCTCCCCCTTTCTTTGTTTTCAGAAATCAAGCAATAACTTAAGGTCTTGAGCCTCTCTCTTTATCAGTCGACTTGATGACGTGTTTTCGAGGATGTTTTTGTTTTTGTATTTGTTTTGAAAATGTGTTCTAATGATACATGAAGTCTGAAGATGAAAACAGCTTTGAGTATTTTTTTGTTTTGAGAACAGAAAACAAAAGTCAAAATAATTTTTTTAACAAACATAGATTTGAGCTCTCAATGCACGTCTTGTTTTATTTAGTACTCGCTTTTAGTTACAAGGAAGAGTATTTGTTCCCCCTAAGATTCCATCTTTCAATAATCGTAACAACTAAGATTTTTCAAATGCCAAATGTAAATTATTTCTTCTAAGAAGATAATTTGTGGTTCCTTTGGCTTTTGTTTTTCTGTTTAAGTTTTGTTCACTGTTGTTTGTTTATCTCAGAAGAGAACATTAAGCCTCAATGGAAGCCAAATTCTTTCGCTTTCTTAAGATCGTGGGGGTTGGGTACAAAGCAAGAGCTGAAGCTGCAGGACGCCTCTTGTTTTTGAAATTGGGATACAGTCATGAGGTTGAGCTGACCGTTCCGCCAGCTGTTCGTGTTTTCTGCTTCAAAAACAATGTAATTTGTTGCACTGGACTAGACAAGCAAAGAGTTCACCAGTTTGCTGCTACTGTTCGTAGCTGTAAGCCGCCTGAAGTGTACAAAGGCAAGGGTATAATGTACCTTGACGAAGTTATCAAGAAAAAACAAGGAAAGAAATCAAAATGATTGCAAAGAGGATACGACCAACTGTTGGAGAGGCATACTATGCCTCATTTTGCCAAGATGAGTTCCAGCCTCATCAAAATTCTTGTAGCTTGTGCTTTTTATTTAAACTAGCTTTAAGAGCTTTGTAATAATTGACCTAATTTTCTCTGAATGAAGAAACAAGGAAAGAAATCAAAATGATTGCAAAGAGGAGACAACAACTGTTGGAGGCATACTATGCCTCATTTTGCCAAGATGAGTTTCAGCCTCGGAATTCTTGTAGCCTGTGCCTTTTATTTAACTTTGTAATAATTGACCTACCTAGCTTTCTCTGAATGAGTTCGGATTTTTTGCTTTAATCCAAGACCTTATTATTATTATTCTCCCCCAAGAAAGAGACCTTATTATTAATGCTCTTAGGCCGAGCTGTTATGAACTGTTTGGGCTCGACTTGTATAAACTCAACTTGAGGCCGAGTAATGTATTAAATGAACAGAGCTTAAATAGAAATTTCGGATAAGCCAAACTGGTACAAAGTCAATTTGACTCTAATATGGTTTTAATTTTTGGATAAAGTCTACTTAATACTTTCAAACTACTACTCCAATGACAATTTACCTCCCCAAACTATCAATTATGACAATTTACCCATCAAACTACCAAAACAATGATAATGTAACCTCCCAATGATAACAAAATTACGAAATTACCCCTATAGAATTTTCAATAAGACAAAAATATTCTTAAAAATTTGAAAAAAAAAATAAAAATTTAGTATTTTATTTTTATTTTAGTAAGGGTAATTTTGTTATTTTGTTAAAATTCGGGGTACATTGTCATTGTTTTGGTAGTTTGAGAGTTAAATTGTCGCATTTGATAGTTTGAGGGGTCAATTGTCATTGTAATGGTAGTTTGAGAGGGTTAAGTGAACTTTACCCTTAATTTTATTATTTTTGTATTATTGTTTTGAATTTTATAACGAGAACTTAAATGTTTAAAAAGATAACAGAGAATTTTCTAATGAAAATTTATGGGGTGGCCCGGCCACCCAATATTTTTATTTTTATTTTTTTAGGTTTTAATTTTTTAATTAATTTTTAGGATACGTGGCATTTCTATGTGATAACATGTGTGACAAAACCTAACGGAGGTACTAAGTACCCTTATTTGTGTATATATCTTTCTATTTTAATAAATATAGATCGTAAGTTGTGATATACACACACTGAAACATATGTTTAGACTCAAGATGAAATTATTTAAGATTGTAGATAAGATTATAAGATATAATATAAATAGAAGATTTCAAGATAAAAAGTTTGGGGAAACTTCAGAAAACCCCCCTGAACTTTCAGCCGTTTTGACATACCCCCCTGAATTTTCAAAACTCTCACTTAAGCCCCCTGAACTTTGGTTTTCTCTCACTTTGGACCATTTTAACGTTAAAGTCAAACAATTTGACTTTTTATACCTATTTTACCCTCCCCAAAATTACGTCGTTTTGTGTCCTAAAACTACAACACCTACCCAGCCCAAAACGACGTCGTTTTAGGCATTAATTTTTTTTTTAAAAAAAAAGAAAAGCAAAA
>NC_081551.1:11298775-11308146 GCF_901000735.1 Corylus avellana | reverse complement strand
ATGCTAAAAATCACATTTTTATTTTATAACTATCCAACAAGTGACAAAGTTAACTTGACATTATGAGATAATTGGAAGATAAAAATGTGATTTTTTAGCATTTTTCTTATTATAATATAAGATTGGTGATGTTAATTTTTATGAGTTTATAAACAGAAAATAATTATCTAATTAACTTGAATAATAAAATGTTGACAATCGTTAAGTAACTTTACAAATTAAAAAAATAAATAAATAAATATCGACCATATTTACCTTATATAAGGAATATATTAATTTGAAAACACCTATAGCCTCTTGAGTCTACATGTTTTCTCCAATCACCGGTAGTGAGCAAATGCATTTATTTACAAATTTCCTAGATAAGCCAAGCCCTTGCATTTGGAAATTTGTCTTGTGAATTGAATGATTACTCAGGAGCACAACACAGATGCTCTCATTGAACAGAAAATTTGCGAAGAACAATTCCAGTACAGCTGCCACAAGTGCCATGGTAATAGTCTTACAATGAAATCAGGCATTAGTCAAGCACATAGATTCGAGAGGCTATGTCTTGGACCAACCAATCAAATCCCTCAAGCAGCCCCTCACCAGTGATTGCACTGCAGCCCACAATTTTCCAGTGCCTGGTTTTATCCATGGCTTCCAAGTTCAGTACCTGTACAAGTACGATAATAACCATTTCAGAATCTCAGAAGTTAATTATATAAATATATATACAGTAATCAAGTGTATTTGTTTAAATACCTATTACTTCAATCATGCTTCTATTGAGAAGAAAAAGAAAAAAAAAAAAACTTTGATACACAAGATACATGTTACGTGCACCACATGCAGACATCTATAATTTGATGCATAATTGAATTCATGATCAACATAAAGATATCCGGTGTAAATGTGTTCATATATGAAGCTCATGTAGGGGTGGCAAAACGGGTTGGTGGGTCGACACGATTATGACCCGTAATGACCCGATTAACCTAAACACAAATACAACCCGTTTAGCAAAACAGGTTGAACTTTTAAACACAAACACAACACGAAAAATAGCCGTGTAACCCAACACGACCCACACCTAGCCCAGCGCCACTGCTTCAATGTTATAGCGCCACCATCGTCAACAGAGCCTCCAATAGAACCTCTGCTACAACCGAATGTCCACCGGCCTTCCGCAACAGTAACCCAAGACCAACGGGAATACATACCTCCTACAAACCAGCATCTTACCCATATGTCCACAAACCATTGCAAACCAACCACCAGAACAATCAAAGCGCTCAAGCTCTAGCCCACCATAGATTCGTTGCTTCACAGCTGAAGATTCGCTAGAAATCACTGGAGTCACCAACCCAAAATGACCCAAAGCCACTAGTGTCATCACCCGCCCACAGAACATCTGGTAGCGCTGCCATATGCGGCCACTTCTGCCTGTTTTCACGCCGGTGAGGAGGCCAAGTGTGACTGCCAGAGGGAGAAGGCGGCGCAGAGATTCGGATGACCACTAGAGGGAGAAAGAGGGGCAGAGATTCAGATAATCAGAGATGGATGAGAGAGAGAGAGAGAGAGAAAGGCGCGGCTGGGACTGGGAGACAGAGAGAGGCGCGGCTAAGAGACCGAGAGAGCTTATGTTGTTAGGGTTCCTTAGGTTAGTTTAGGGTTTTTTAATTTATTTTTTTTTTAAAACGGGTCTGGTCCAAGTCATAAACGGGTGATGGATGAGAGAGAGAGAGAGAGAGAGAGAGAGAAAGAGAGAGAGGCGCGGCTGAGAATGGGAGACAGAGAGAGGTGCGGCTAGGAGACTGAGAGAGCTTACATTGTTAGGGTTCCTTAGGTTAGTTTAGGGTTTTTTAATTTTTAATTTTTTTTTTTTTAAACAGGTCTGGTCCGTGTCACCCGTTTATGACCTGAACCCGTTTAGGTCAAACCCAAAACTTGTTAACTTCGTGTCAGGTTCACGGGTCGTGTCAAAATTTGCCATCCCTACTCATTCTCACTCTCCAAACTTCGGTTCATAGCAAGAAAAGTAAAGAATCTGAGTGTAGACACCATTTGACATAGGAATTTTTGGACAATTAAAGAAGAGTAATGCTACTTTTCACGCTCATCTGTTTTACACTAGCTGAGCTTGCGTGTTTTAAATGGCTTTCTTTATTTTTTTTTTTAAGTGACTGACATTGAAAGCCACTTAAAAAACACAACATCAACCGATGTGAAATATGTGTGATAAATGAGTGTGAAGAGTAGGACTACTCATTAAAGAAAAAAAAAAAGAATTTAACTTCAATGCGGTCGGGCTGCAAAATTGGTCTTTTGCAGCCCCCAATAGGAGATTGACACATCACCCTAAGCACAAAAAATGCCCAAAACTATCCTACTGCCTAAAACACTAGATTTTTCCTTATTTCTTCTTCTTCTTCCCATTTCTTCTGCTCTCCCATTTCTTCCTTCCTGCCGACAACTCCTCTCCCATTTCTTCTTCTTCCTTCTTCTTCCTTATCCTAGTCATTTAACAGAGAAAGAGAGATGTTGTGTGAGAGAGAGAGAGAGAGAAAGACCCGGGGGTCTGCTGAACGCTGGCCGTGGTCACGCCAGACCTAGCCACCCAGGCAGCTGGGTCTGTTGAAACGCTGGCTGTGACCCACGGCTAGGTCATGGCAGGTGGCTTCCCTCTTCGGTGGATCCCTTTAGGGTGATAAAATCCCTAAAGGGTTAACTTTCCCCTCTAGGATTTAGTTTTGAATCAAAAAATAAGTTTTAAAGCATTAGAATCAAGTTTTAAGGTATTAGAATCGAGTTTTGAGGCATTAGAATCAATTTTTGAGGCATTAGAATCTGATTTTGAGGTTGGATTTGCGTTTTCCGGATGGGTTTGGCCGGCGATGTAGAAGAAGCGGGCTGCGATTTCCAGATGGGTTGTTGATTGCAGAAATTGAAACAAATATTCTGATTGGGTTGTTGAAGTAGCTGATTGCAGAAAATTTTTTTTGTTGACTTTGTTGGGTCTCTGTTGGTTCGGCTATTTGGGGTTTGGAGTTTGGGAGGAAGAGGGGATTTGGATTTGGAGTTTGGGTTTTGTTTTTTCTGGATTGTTTGACTAGGGATGCTGGTTTTGTTTTTTCGCCGGCCGTTTTTTTTTGGTTTTGTTTTTCTAGTTTTTTCTGGATGAAGAAAAGAAGAAAAGAGGGTTTGGGAGAAAGAAAGATGAAACGGCTGGCGATGCTGGGTTTGGGAGAAAGAAAAGAAGAAAAGAGGGTTTGGGAGAAAGAAAGAAGAAACGGCTGGCGATGCTGGGTTTGGGAGAAAGAATAGAAGAAAAGAGGGTTTGGGAGAAAAAAGAAGAAACGGCCGGCGATGCTGGCCGGTGGGATGCTCTCCAGCGCTGGTGGATTGGTTGTGGGTTTGCTAGACCGGCGGTTTGGTTTTAGATTTGCTGTTTTTGATTTTATTTTGTTAAAATGAACTGGGTAATGTGTCAATACATGAGTGGATGCTGCAAAACACCCCTTTTATGCACCGACCTCATGGTAGGGGCTCTCACAAAAATAAAAAAACTCGTACTACAAAACAAGTTTCACCACTATATAGCATCTCTACAGAAACCTGTGGCTATAAAGGATATAATCTGCAGCTTTAGAAAAACAAAGAAAGAAACAAAATCGGCCTATTCATGAAAAACAAAAACAAAATCAGCCTACTTTAGCAAAAATCAAATGTACTTTGGGTGGGTCAAGGAGAAATCAAGTGTCAACTCTACAATATTTTGATTTGCATTCTACAAAGGACATGTTAAAAAACATGAACAAGAAGCACCAGCAGCCTTACTTTAGCAATCTCCTCAGGGTTAAGGGCACCTTTAATGTCCTGCTTATTTGCTAGTATCAGCAAAGATGCTCCTGACAGCCTCTGTCAAATGAATACAAGTTAGCATTTTTCTAAAACTCAAAAAAGGAAAATTAAAAAGGCCAGAAGCCCAAGAGAAACCTACATCCTTTTCTTGCAAAACCTTTCCTGAGAAGGTTTTATCTTGCAAATTTTCATTTCAGCATTCCAAAACCACAAAACAATTAGAAATCATTGTTTTAAGTCTACCAAGTTTCAGTATATGTAGTAAAAAGAGAAATTACAGAAGAGAATTTAAGCACTCCCATCAGTGGAGACACTTTTAAGCTATGCATTTTAATATATAGAGTAGGTTCATGGTCAATAAACCCAACAAAAAAGTTAAGCAAACTTTCGAATTTAATAAACAAATTTAGTGGCTCATTCTGTTAGTTCACTTCATCAAAAATAAAAGGAATCTCTAAAACATAAGCAAATATAATTCCTCAATGCCTCATGATCACACACGAGCACCCACACGCACATATAGAATGACCAAGCTAGCGAGCGAGGGAGAAAGAGCGAGATAGAGTTTTTCCATTCAATCTATTTGTTAATGATGAAAAAACATCAACTGAGAGCAAGTCAAATGAACAAAAGCAAGGAAGATGGTAAATTAAAGCTCCAAATGACTCACTTTTACAAAAGTACACAGAACAAATGATATGGGATAAATACCTCTTCCTTCAAAAGATTATCCAGTTCCATTCTGCAATCATCTAACCGTCTAAGATCCGAACTATCAACCACCCATACCAAACCATCAGTTTGCTCAAAGTAGTTTCTCCAGTAAGATCTTATAGTTTTTTGGCCCCCAACATCCCATATGTTAAGAGTATACCTGCCAATGTCATGGTAACTGGATTTTCAATATTCCATATCACAATCTCAATTTTTTTTTTTTTTTTTAAATAAAGAACATGAAAAACAAAATTTCCAAATTCTTTTTTGAAGCAAGTTTTGATCAACCTAGAGAATGAAGCAGTACACAATAAAGGCCAAGAAAAGCTTTCAATTGAATAAATTAAACAACTTGATGAATTAGAGTAAAGAAAAACAATAAAAATAAGAACAAAAATACAAACAATTCTTCAGATTTCAGGGAAAAATTTAACAATCACATCAAAAATTTAAGATGATCATATCTTTGCCGGGAGATTTGGACATACCCAATCAAAATGTAAAGAACAAAACGACACAAAAACGTGTCTTGAAATTAAATTTCATTTCCATGTAATTTCCTGAGATCTCTAAGCAATTAAAGGGAGCCGAGCAAGCCTTATAAACTGAGAAACCAATTACCTGCATAATCATTGCCCTTGCCCAATTCACAAAATCATCGTGTTTTGCAAAAATGTCAAGCACAAGACATATAGACCGACACATAGATCGAATTGTATTTGTTTAGAAAGCTCACTTTTGGTAGGTGATGGTCTTGATGTTGAAGCCCAGTGTGGGACTGATTACGCTGGTGTCCTCCCCACTGATCTTCAACACAATCGTAGTCTTCCCAGAATTATCAAGTCCACTGCACAGAATTTAACATTCTTGTATATTATATATGTATATATTTCAGAGAGAGAGAGAGAGAGAGATTGAAGGTTTACATACACCATGAGTATACGCATTTCCTTCTCTTTCCTCTTGATTTTCCGAATGATACTGAGTAGCCCCATGTTCTCTGCCCGTGTGTGGTGCTAATTGTGCGGCAGTGCTGCGTGTGGTGGTTGGGTTGCTTTGAGCGTGTGTGGATCGCCAACTACGTGTGCAGTGGAAGATTGGCGCTGCTCCGGTGGCCGCTGGTGACGATCCAAGCGACGTGCGGTCTGACCCGGTGGTACCGTGGCTGCTGATTTCTCCGGCGTCCGACTGACGTGGAGGTGTGCGGCTGTGGGAGGTAACCTGTAACCGTGCTTGGCATTGCTAAATAGACTGGTGCGTGTTAAAGTGGAAGAAGACAGTGGTGTTTGGGTGTGCGTTTTTATCATCCAGGCTTGATTCTATTCCAGCTCAAGAATAGCTTATTTCCGTTTATGGAGTTAAAATTCAAGTGTTTGGTTACAAGCTTACTCTACCCTTATTCCAATGTTACTGTAACCCAAGCATAGCCTGAACCCAGGCCTTATTTCATAAACAAGTCAAGTTTTCACGGCACTGTTCATAATAAAAAAAAAAATCAAAAAGAAATAATGATTGGTATAGAAAAGTAAAAAAGTAGTATTGAAAAGTGAAAAAATTTTGTTTTGTAGTAATTTTTTTTATTTGAATAGTAGTAAAAAGTAAATTATGTGATATAAAAAGTGAGAATATTTTAATGTTGATTTTTTTGGAAAAATGAGATGAATAGCGTTTGGTGGAATGGTGGTGTTTAACAAATGGCACAAAAAAAATGTATGCCTTTACTCATATTAAGAAGAGAGAGATTTGTATTATCGACGTATGTCAACTAGCACATAACACACGCTATGCGCAGGATTCTTCATTATAATTTAAGTTCAAGAACTTAAACGCATCTCATCTTACTTTTCATTATAAGTTAAAATAGGTGTGTGCAAAAATCTATCACGCTTCTTTTAATGAAAATACATACCAAATGTATACACAAGTACATTACTAAACATGTATTTTCTCTTTTTTGAAATGTACCAAACATGTACATAATAAAAAGTATAAAAGAAAAAAAAATAGCAAGAAGAAAACTTGAATTCTGATTATCAAAATATTAATAGAAAATTAGTAGGAAACTCTGATATTGTTGATGTGATACTTATTATATTTCAATACAAATAAAACCCATAAAGTTCTAATCATTTCAGAAAAATACAGAGTAAAATAAACAAAATCTTACAAAGAATATATATCATTCATTTTTTTTTTTTTTTTTGAAATAGTAGTCATTGCTTTCTCATTAGAACAAATTAACCGATGGAATGGTATGCTCCATCATTATAATGTCTAAGATACAATTAAAATAAAATCTTTACTTAATAAACAAAATCTTCTCTCTTCTTTTTAATACAAAATAAAACACATATTTTACTCAATATTTAATGCAATCAAATAAATCTCTTCAACACTTTCAAAAATGCTAGAAAATCCGAGTAAATCACAAAAATGAAAAAAAAAAAAAATCCAATAAAATATTCAAATGAATTAAAACATAAAATCTTATTGGTATGATACCTATTATATTTCAATACAAAGAAATTTTCTAGAGAAACAAACATAAAAATAATCAATCATATAAATCATCTCAGGTTCAATGTTTAATTATTATCTCTTTAGTGTTTCGAAAATTTCTATTCTTTTTTTTTTTTTTTTTAGCACAAAAATCAAATAAACACACTATAATCTTCCATTAGCCCACTAAAAATCCAAACAATTTATTATCTTAATTTAGAAGTTGCAATTTTCATTAAAGAACAAACTGAAAAAAAAAATAAACAACCTACAAATATAGTTAATACTCAATTATAATTGTTTAGAGAGGGTTGTGTTATTCTTATTAAGGGTTCATTTGAGATTGCAGTTTTAATAAGTACGATTTTAAAGATTGATTTTTTTAAAAAAAAAAAATCACGTTTTTGAAAGGTTAAGAATAAAAATTACTTCGGGATTGAATTTTTAGGCTATTATTGTTGAAGAGTAGAGAGGAGAAAAAACAAAAAACAAAAAACAAAAAAACAAAAACAAAAAGCAAAGTTTATTCTTGAAGTTGTAGTTTTTCTCAAATAAAAAATATACACATGGAAGATTAAGAAGAAGAATTACTTCAGGTTGATTTTTTAGGTTGTTATATTTGAAGAGTTGAGAGAGAGATGTGGGAAGAGAGAGAGAGAGAGGAAAAAAAAGAAATAAAAAAAAAAAAAAGAAAGAAAGTTAAATGGGTGAGTGAGAGAAAAAAAATCCAAAATAATTGGGAGATCTTTATTTTGTAGGCCTTATTATTTTGTACATAATCTATTATTAATCAAATTATTTTTCAATGGCTTATTATTTATATATAAAAAAAAAAAACAATTCTTATTTTATAAATTATCTATTATTACATGAACAAAGTATATATATATATAAAGATCTTCTATAACCTTTTCTAAATTTGAATTAAAAATATTAAAGTGACTAAAAGTATTAATACATAATAATTTGATTTGTATAATTTGTTTCCTTATTTGATTTGGACATTAATAATACTTAATATTGTGCATTAAATGCTTGAATTAATGAAATCACATATAAGGAAAATTATTGAAATATAATTAAATGCTTTTAATTAGGCTAATTTAATGATCGGTTCACTCTTAAAAAACTGGTTCGAAAATTATGCCTTAAAAAACCGGTTTATCCTTTTAAAAAAAAGGGTTCACGCCACATGTTACAATATTAAGGCACTTTTGAGAGTGATTCGACTTATATATATATATATATGATACACCATGGCCAGGGGCAAAACCAAAAAATTTTGTGAGAAGGGTTTGAACCTATATATATATATATAAATTTTGTGAGAAGGGTTTGAACCTATATATATATATATATGAGAATAACTTCTGGCACAAACCAAGGCCTTTGTGCCCTCCAATAAGAAGGCGACACATCAACGTGGAACACTGTAACAAAAATATGGTGTTCTACCTAATCTTTTTTCTAGAATACTTAAAACAAAACACCTTCTAGAATAATCCTTTTATATTTTTCTCCAAAACCGCTCCAGCCACCAACCTGCCACCGGAGACGTCGCCGAAGCCGGAGACACCGCTGGAGACGACGCCGACTGGTAAAAAAGCCGGAGATGACAGATATAACCCCTACAGAAAACGCTGGGTAAGAACCAAACTCCTCCTCTCTCTCTCTCTGGTGCCCCTCTCTCTCACCGGCGGCAGTAGAGAAAAATTTTTTTCTCTGCTGCCTTTTTTTCACTGCTGTCGGGCAACATAAAATTTTTTTTTTCTCTGTTCTCTGTTGCCCGGCAGCAGAGAAAAAAATTGTTCTCTGCCGTCGGGCAACAGAGAACATATTTTTTCTCTACTGCCGGGCAACAAAGAACAGAGAAAAATATTTTTCTCTGTTGCCCGGCAGCAAAGAAAAAAATATTTTCTCTATAAATATAACCTTCTTCAACCAAAACTAGTGCCTTTACGACGTAAAAAAAAAAAAAAAACCCAAACCAACCGTACATTAGCCATTGATCCTACCCTACCAATACAATTCAAATTCTCTGTTGCTGCCGGTGAGATGATCATTACAAGAAAGAAATAGTTCTATTTTTTTTACACAGAGCTCAAAATATTCATAAAACAAAAGCAAAGATCATAGAAAATTTTGTTGCTGAAAAAATTTTGCTGCCGGGCAATAGAGAATTCTCTGTTGCCCGGCAGCAAAGAAAAAAATATTTTCTCTGAACAGAGAAATTTTTTTTTCTCTGCTGCCGGGCAACAGAGAAAAATATTTTTCTCTATTCTCTGTTGCCCGGCAGCAGAGAAAAAATATTT
>NC_081551.1:11277670-11298644 GCF_901000735.1 Corylus avellana | reverse complement strand
GAGAACAGAGAAAAAAAAAAAAATTATGTTGCCCGGTAGCAGTGAAAAAGGGCAGCAGAGAAAAAAATTTTTCTCTACTGCAGCCGGTGAGAGAGAGGGGCACCGGAGAGAGGGAGGAGGAGCTTGGTTTTTAACCAGCGTTTTCTGTAGGGGTTATATCCGTCATCTTCGGCTTTTTTTGTACCGGCCGGCGTCGTCTCCGGCGACGTCTCCGGTGGCAGGTTGGTGGCTGTAGCGGTTTTTGAGAAAAATATGAAAAGGTTATTCTAGAAGGTGTTTTGTTTTAGGTATTCTAGAAAAAAGATTAGGTGAAACACCATATTTTTGTTACAGTGTTCCACGCTGATGTGTCGCCTTCTTATTGGAGGGCACAAAGGCCATGATTTGTGCCACGACCCTATAGAAGTTATTCTCTCTCTCTCTCTCTCTCTCTATATATATATATATATATGGGAAAAGTATACATATTCCCCCTCAAACTACCACCTCATTGTTAAAGTCCCCCCAAACTATTAATTGTGTTAATGTCTCTCTAAACTACCAACAAAATGTCGAGTTTTAAAATTTCTCAACCGCCCACAAGTTCTCACAAGTTAGATCTATATGAGAGAGACTCGCTTATTGTTCATGATAAGTTTTCAAAAAAAAATAATAATAATAGCCATTTGTTTTATCAAGCGAGTTGTCACAGTTTCTACTTCGCCAACATATCAATGTGTTGTGGTTATGTGATTGACTTTGTGTTTTTATTGCTTATGATTCTCTGATTGGATTTTTAAGTAGAAATTATTTGTGATTATTTTGTTAAATTAGGATTAGAACCATTCATTGGTTTTTATTGCTGAAATAGGTATGCAAATTATAGATTTGTGTATCGAAAAATACAAATTCTCATGCCCAAGAACATCTCTGAACCGATAAATATACATGTATATATGAAAAAAGTACACATACCCCCCCTCAAACTACCACATCATTGTTAATACTATTAATTGTGTTAATATCCCCTTAAACTACCAACAAAATGTCAAGTTTTTAAATTTCTCAACCGTTCACAAGTTAGATTCGCTTGCGAGAGACTCGCTTATTGTTCATGATAAGTTTTTTTTTTTTTTTTTTTTGAAAATAGTCACGTGTTCTATCAAGTGGGTCGTCACAGCTTCCACTTCGCCAACAGATCAATGTGTTGTGGTTATGTGATTTACTTTGTCTTTTTATTAGTTATGATTCTCTGACTGGATTTTTAAGTAGAAATTATTTGTGATTGTTTTGTTAAGTTAGGATTAGAACCATTCCTTGGTTTTTATTGTTGGGAATAGGTATGTAAATCAGACATTTGCGCAGTGGAAAATACAAATTCTTATGCCCAAGAACATCGTTATGAAGAACATGTGAAGAACAAATGCATTTAAAATTAAACCGCAAGAACGAAGAATACTTACTTGGATATCAACGGTCACTCCTACCTTTGGGCAAAAATCTTTTTGCTTATTCTTTCTCTAAGAACACATTATTCCTTCTCCAAGAATTAGACATATCTTAGGGATAATAAGATCTCTAAATTTTCTCATCAATGACCAATAATAATGAAGAGAGTGTAAGCTTTTACTTGGCTATTCAAATCTTAAAATTTTATTCTTCGTGAGTTAACACAAGAACTATTAATTTTCAAAGTGTTTCTAAAAATTAATTATCAAGGGAACTTGATGAATGTAATTTGAGAGCTGATGTGGTTTTTTTGTGTGCAAAAATATCAACAATAAAAATTACCATTTGCAATAGAACAAATCCTTAAAAGAGAGGGCTATATAGAGGGTTTTGAACCTCAAGGACTGCATTGGTGTTATTATCAAGTTTTTCATAATTAAATATAACTTAATTAAAAGATGATTGTCTGTTTTTGTTTGGAAACTAAATGCATAAAAGTAAAAGTAAGAGTAGATTGTGATGAGAGAGAGAATAGTGGGTTGATTTCATCACTAACCGCATAACAAAGGTTAATCATAAATTAACAATGGAAATTCATATTATGCATGATATAGGGCTCATCTCACTCGAGTAGTCGAGAAAATATCATAATTAAGAAATAAGTATAATCCATCTTCGGTTGGCATGGACCGTCTGCCTAACTTCGAGATGTGGTACGATCCATCTTCCTTAGGTATGGACTATCAAATATCTTCATAAGTTACACACAATCAATGGATAAGCATAACTCATCTTAGGTTAGCACAAATTGTCTACCAAAATTACACTAAGCTAGGGTGTAGAGTAATTCGCCTTCCTTAGGCATGGCCTATCAAACCCTCTTGATCATGTGTAAGTTAAAACCGTTGTAAAACAATCATTCATATAATCACATAAAATATGAAGGATTGAGTTCAATCAAAATAAAAAGTTTTCTAAAACAAGAGAAAATTTTTATAATGATTGAATATAAACTTTAAACCAAATCTCTAAGTTATACAACCATCATGCATATAGAAAATCCTTAATTTAAAATACAATTAAACCATTGTTACTTGGAAAGAGTTACATCAACAACTTATTACGAATTTAGCCGCTCATGGTGGTGATAGAATGACATCTTGACATGTTCATCTTCTCTTCAACTCTTCAAGCTTATAAAAAAATATTTTCTGTCTAAACCTAAGTACACATTTCTTCACGGCTTTGAACCTTATTTATAGGGTGTAAAACAAACTCTAGAAGTCCTAGGAATCCTAGAAAAATCTTACTTCAGTCTCCTAGCCAAATTAGGAAGCAATCATAGTACAAATCGGAATAGGATTCGTCCAGGTTTTTGTCCTTAAATTACGGAACAATTTTGGCATAGTAAAAGTTCGAATTAGGAAATTCTTATTTCACAATGATTTGTAGCGTTTTGAGTTATATTTCCATTGCCACTAATTTCACCTCAATCCGATACTCGAACAGAAAGTTGTGTTCAAATACTGAGACGTGTGCAGAATCCAAAATTTAATCCAATCCGATTTTAACTCCAATTAGAGAAATTTCGATTTAATCATTTCTTTGATTTGATTAAACTTAACCATATCTTATATGTCATCTACTATGATTGGTTAGGCTTAACTACATCTTCTAGGCCTTCTCAAAGTGTGCTTTAAGCCCCAAAATCATTGAAATTTCTTGCATCTTTATTAAAAGCCTAAAAACACTAAAACAATACAAAATCAAATAGATAATAGTGCTAAGGAATTAATATATGGGATTTAATGGACTTGAATGTGCAACATTTGACGCTTATCACACCCCCAAACTTACGTATTGCTAGTTCCTTAGCAATACAAAATTGAAAATAAACTGAAAAACAGAAAAATAACTAATTAATTCCTTCTTTCGTGGGTTGTACGAGATTGTATTTAGCTTATGCAACAAGCCTTTTAAACCCCTAGGCACCCTAGTGGACAAGTGGAGTCTCATGAGAGTTTAACAAGAATGTCACTCACAAACATTGTCAGCATTATGTTATTCATAAGAATGAAGCATCACATAAATAATGGTTCTCATTCATTGGCAAGTTTAAAAGATAAACTCCATTTTTCAAAATTTTAAGAAATCACAAGTCAAGTCACTTACAAATGACATTTTTGAGATACAATAAGTTCCAATTAGTGCAAAGTGGACTAACACATAATCATGAGGTTTTAAAATAATTCTAATATAAATGAATCATCATCTCAAAATTTATTGGACTTTCTATTAGATGAAACAACCAAGGCATGATTTTTATTTTTTTTATTTTTTTTCCTGTAGCTTGTGCAATGCTTAGCTCCCTTAAGCTTTCTAATTGACCAATGTATCGAGTGTTAAGCCAATGACTCCCAAACCAAATGGTTTTAGGGCATTGGGTGTAAAGACGCCCTTAAGGACTTACTAACTCGAGTTAAAAAGGCTACGAAACTAAGCTAGTCATGTTATCAATCAAACCAAACTTCTCACTTTTTGACGCGAACACTCACTACTTAATGATGCAAGAGGTCTGGTTACTCAGTAAAAAACTCAAACTTGATCATTTTTTTTATATGCCAAGGTTATTCATCCAATAAGTCAGCCAACTGTATTTAAGATATTGAAAACAAACATAATTGGTCTCAAATTTCATGCCTCACAAGCATGTGCCAGTGTACTCATGGTAAATCAAATTGAAACAAGAAGCATCTTATGTTGCCAAAAGTAAGTAACAAGACTCAAATTTTCCAGTCAAATGATCATGTGTTCATAACTTTAAGCCCACTAATGAAATTCAATTCAAAATTAAAGTTCAACCACATGCTTAAGAATAACATAACAAAAATTTGGACAGTGTTTTGTTCTTCCATACCCCCAAACTTGAATTATACATTGTCTCTAATGCGTGTATAGAACTGAAAAAACAACAACAAGAGAATAGGAATATCTGAATGAGCAGATAAGGGGCATATCATACCCCCAAACTTGAATGCAAAAACACATGTCCTAAAAAAGAAAGTGATACTCCAACCAAATAAATCGTCAAATGCAACACATTGTTGTCAAAATATAATCAAACTGTAAAAAGGAAACAACAATGGAGAAGATAAAACCTGGAAGGAGATCATGTACCCTAGCCTGATGGACGACTCAAGTGCATAGGGCCTGCGCTCGATCTTTTGAGTCAGATCAATCTCAGTCTGCATTCCAAAGGATCTTTCCTCGATCCTTCAGAAGTCTAGATAGCCCTTTCCAACCCTTCTTCTTTAGAACAACAAGGCATTTCTCAAGAGATAGGATTCTGTTGCTCACACCCAAACTTCTTGTCTCAACTTGCAAATTTTCAGGTTCCCTATGAGGATTCTCTATGTGTCTCTCCCAAAAGGGGTCAATGATCAACTCCTCTCCTCAAAGGCGGTCCTCAAAAATCTCATCAGGTAGGGGGATGGGACGTGGGGTCATCTACAAAGTCCTCAATGGTGTCCAGGAGGAAACATTCCTTCTCATCTGGCAGCTGATGCGCAGCATTGAAGATGTTCAACTTAGCTTTCAAATTCACAAAAGATCCACCACCTTAGTTCTACAATTTATGCATGCATTAGCAGTAGCTAAGAAAGGTCTTTCGAGGATCACAAGAATGAGCTTATGGGAATCGGGGACAGGTTCTGTATCAAGAACTATAAAATCTACTGGAAAGTAGAACTTGTCCAACTTGATGATGACATCTTCAATGATCCCACCAGCATGCATGATAGATTGATCTGCAAGTTGTAAGACCCTTTTTTGTGGGTTTCGGCTCTCCTAAGCCTAGCTGCTTATACACCGAGTAAGGTAACAAATTAACACCTGTTGCTAAGTCAAAGAGGGCTTTATCAATCGCTCGGTCACTAATGACACAAGCAATTGTAGGAGCACCTGGGACCTTTGTAGTCACCCAAATAATTAACTGGCCTTAGGTAGCTTAGTTAGAGAGCTAATTTGGACTTGGGTCACTAGGAACACTTGGAAGGGCATTTGAAGAATTTTGGACTTTTTGACCAAACGTTCGAAGGGGGACCACACGAACGTATGCCTGCCAACAGTACACGAATGTACGCATGGGGACCGGCTGAACGTTCATTGGCTTTTGGCTGACCACTAGATAATGCCCGAACGTACGATGCAACCTTTAAACCACTAGGTAAACAGTATGCGAACATTCGCCCATATAGTACCGAACATTCGCTTCTTTTCAAAACAACCCTTAAAGCGCCCATAGCTTTTCCCACCTATAAATACCCCACCCATCTCGACCCTTAAGCCCCATTTTCGCCCTTGTGCTCTCTAGAGACCCTGTGTGAGTATTTTGTGAGTTTTGATTGTTCTTGAAGAAGGAGAAGAAGCTCTTGGAGGTCTTGCTTCAAGGAGGTAACCTTCGACGCTTAAGTTTCTCTTTATAGTCGTCATATTGCTTTTTCTAGATTAGCTTAGTTGTTGGTTTGAACTTCTAGCTAGGTTGTGTCTTTAATCTTGACTTAAGCTCGATTTAGCATTTCATTCTCTTTGAGCGTATGTTCTTATGCATAGATACGTTGTTTTGGGATAGGAGGTGCTAGAAATCCTTTGAATAACCCTGGGAACAGTTTTGGAGGACGTTTTGACCAAATGAGGTTCCACCTGAACCTTCTAGTCGAACGTTCGGCCAGGGGACCGAACGCTCGCCCAAAAGCGCTCCAGGGGAACACCATTTGGGCCAGCCGTTCCATAGCTCCTATTTTCACGTCTTAGGTTCGTTCCAGTTTGGACTTAGGACTAATGTTATGTTTTCCACAGATTTGGAGAACTCGGAACCTTTAGAGGACTTTTTGGAGGATTTGTACGACCCAGGTGAGTTTTAAATTACATAATGCTTGTCATTTATTTTCCCGTGTTGCACGACTATTTTGTGTACCAAACATGCATAGTTAAAACTTTCACGATATACACTTTGCTGCACTATGAACTCTATCATTTGTGAAAATGTGCTACTTAACTAGATAACGATATTGAGATTTGTAAAAACGTGCATATAAAATACGAACAAGACTAATTGCATTGTATGGCATAACACACCGGTATGTGCGGGATAATGGCCATGGGCTTACTATACATGTTAGCTTTATGGTCAAATGTGTATGTGTTAGTAGCGTGAGCCAATGGTTATTTATCCAATGGTCAATGGTTATTTATACAAGGCCAATGGTCAAATAACCATTGGCCTTGTATCCAATGGTTATTTATGACCGGGGAAGCCATTGCCTAATGGTTGGTCATTGCAGGATGTACATTATTAGTAGCGTGAGCCACTCTCGGTCGAACTCAGTCGAACTTGGTCGAGCTTATAATGTTATGGACGGTAGCGTACAATGGTCAGGGCACTGGCATTGTATTACAGGTTCCTCGAGACAGCGCCAACCCTGCTGATAATGGGTAATATCTCGGGTAGACCATACTGTTGAACTATCATTGTTCCTTATACTATAAGCATGTACTATATATATATATATCGTATTCATGTATAACTATCATATACAAAATGTTGTATACTTTACCAAACGGAGTTCATCACTAGCATGGGTATTGTGTGCGTTACCTCTCACTAAGTCTTTGGACTTACCCCTTTTTGTTTTTCCCTCCATTATATATAAATTGGATGCCTTCGGACAGGATAATGGTAGTTGCCCAGGACCTAATTCATGTTATTTTTGAGGATATGGACCCAGTTTGGCTGAAGTCCATGTGGGATGATAGATGGACCATCTGGTCAGAGATGATAGAGATAGTGATCATGCTTGCACTACTTAAGATTATGTGTTAATCTTATTGTCTTATTTTCAGACATGATTTGGGGTTGTAATATTTTGATGATTGGTCTTTGACCATACATTTGATGACCTATTTTATGATATGATGCTTTATACTTACTCTAGTGATTGTACTTGTGGTATTTAGCTATTGCTTTCTATTCCTGTAATTTTAAAGTCTTCAGCTGTATTCTCCCGTTTAGGAGAGATGATGATCCCTTAGTCTTGTCCTGTAAGGAATGTAGGCTGGGAGACGAATCATAGAGTCAATTACTAGTTAATTGATTTCCACGGAGCATTACTTCCTTGAACTTTGGAGGGGTGTTGTATTGGATGAGAGAACTCACTTGCTCGGTGAGGCGGACTTTCTTAGGGATGTGACTCATAATCCTACGCTTTTGAGTACATAGTCCTTGAGAAACTTGGCGTATGAAGGAATTTGCTTGATAGCATCAAGGAGAGAGGAGGTTGATTTTGACTTGCTTGAAGACCTTCATCATGTCATGGTTTTTGGACTGGTCAGGGTCAACAAAAAAAGGGAAAGAAAATAGAGAAGAAAAGGGAGGGTAGGAGGAGAGGAAAAGACTCCATTCCTCATCCCCTAAAAAGTCTCACAAGGAGGTGGAAAGTTCTCACTAGGAGGTGGAGTTTCTCTACTTCTTGAGAGAAGTTAGAGCCTCTCTCTAGAAAAAGAGAGAAGCAAAGTCTCCTTCGAAGGTAACCTTGTTACTTGGAAAAGTTAAAAACAAACTATAGTCGGTCGATCTATTGCCAAAGAAAATTATAGGGCTATGGCTTATATGACCAGTGAGTGAATTGTCATGGTTATAGCATTCCTTTAGGAAATTAGATTTTCAATTCCTTCACCTATTCCTTTATACTGTGATAATCTAGTAGTTGTCGTGCGCATTGCTTCTAATTGTTCCATACAAGAACAAAAATCATTAAAGTTTATTGTCATTTCAGTTGAAATAAAATATTGAGTAGAGATATTTCTACATCTTTTGTGAGATCTAGGAAACTTACTGATGTGTTTACACAATCTGTCATGGTCAATTAAAGTTTATTGTTCCAAGCTATGCTTATATATATATGCTCCAAGTGGGGTTTGGTGGGTTGTTTAGAGTGAATGCATGAATGTATAGAATTATATGTAATTTCCTGAGTATGAGATGTGGAAGGTTAGGTGTCCTATAGCTGTTATAATACCTAGATTTTTCGTGTCTAAGTTCTCTATTTAAATGAATGAATAAAGGGGCTACGTTGAATCAACAAGCCCATTCAATTTTCATAGATCTCCCATTTCAGTTTCATCAGTTATTTCATTTACATAGGCCTTTTCCCACTAATCATTGTCAAGTTCAAACAATATTGCAGCCAAACAAAAATTTCACTTTAATTTAACACTTGAGAGAATGTAAATCCCGTGCACATATTATCAATAGATGGTGACACATAGGATTGTGGAAGAATTCCAGATACATAACACAAGCATTATAATATCATCCCTCGCCCCCACAAATACCATCCAGCTAATTCCTTTCAAAATTCTATGAATTTAACCAGCAACAATGGTCTATACATTCAAAACTCTTTGAAGATCCTCAGTTAAATCATCCAAATCAATTACTTGCTTTTCAGTTCTTTTCGCTTTCCTAATTTCATCGAGCTCTGATTTCAACTCAGCGATCTGCTTTTCTATTTTTTCTCCCTTATCTGGTAGCCTGGCAACCATGCCCTGAAAAAGAGAATAATGGAGGAAAAAAACCTTTAATCAGTAAAAGATATCATTGAAAAAGGCTAGAAACTCAACTGAATACAGTTCACAATGACTCCTAATCTAAATTAGAACCCACAATTTATGCTGTTAAGAGGTTAAAAGTGAATGGAGGAGATTTTCAAAATATTTAACACGGTTAGCTATCCTAAATCAACCCCTGATATGAATACATCCAACTAGAGTGCCAGTTGAAAGCCTCATACAGAATACCTCCACTTGACCCTTTCATCAACCAATTAAGAGCATTACCAATGAGCTCTCCATTATGTGGTTTTAGCCAAAATTTAGAGAATATTCTAAAAAGCTTCCATTTATCAAACTCTCCATCCTTTCTCCAATTTAATTTTTGTCAAAATCTCCATATTTGATGCTAGTTTTTCTTTAGCCATTCATTATTTTATTACTTTCATTGTTTTCTCTCTCCATATGTGAACTTGGAAGTCATTTTTTTTTTTCTCTTTGGTGGTTAGTTTCAACCAACTAACAATCAATCAAAAATAATATTTAGTTAAATTACAGAAACATTTAGAGAGCTTGATATTTGGTGCTTGTAAAAAGTAATTAGATAAAATAATAAAAGTAAATTTTTTAGCTAAAGTTTGGCTAAACTTTAGAGAGCTCATTGGTTATGAGCTCTTATGGATCAGTTTGGCAGGCCTGCAGCTTTTCAAAATATGAGAATCTGTCGCTGTTTTTGCAACCTACACTTTGACTCTCAGAAGAGACTAATAAATGGTGAAAAAGGCTATATGATAGCTTCCGTTTCCTAAGGTACTCTAAATCTTGTGCATGGCTTCAGTAAAATCATAATTATTTACTGAGCCAGAAAGAGACAAAAAAATATACCTTATTTGCAAGAGTTTGTGATAGACGATTAATATTCTCTTGAAGTCCAAGTTCCGTCAATTTATACACACTGTCAGGGGAATAACTTTTCTTGTTTAAGCTTACATCCTTTGGCTTGAAAGCATGCACAGCCCTGCCAAAATGTAAGGAAAGCTTTTACCATAAGCACAAATATATTCATAACATTCATCAAGAAATTCACTACGATAAATGCTGAACAATCCTTAGAGACCATACCCATCAACAGTATGTTCAAGTGAAGAACTTGATGATGAATATCCAACGAATGTAGGCCCTTTTTTTCTGTGCCCAAGGTAAATCAGATAAAACTTCAAAAGGTAAGCAAATAAGTATAGATACTTGATACCATTCTATAAGACACCTTCGTTTCACAAACACAAGTAAATTTCCTTCATATCGACTTAAAATAAATTCTTTTTTAAAACTTCTATGTTCTTTTATTTCCTCGGAAACCAACCAAGCACACAAAAACCAACCAGAAAAGCTATAAAGGGGAAGGTTTGAAAAAGAGCTGCACTCCAGAGAACTGGTGTCACTGTAATGCAGGATATGTAAATCTTCAATAAAGCATTGATGCAGCACCATGCAATATTGCAGTTACAGAGTTTATGTGAGCCTTTGTCTTTTTCCCGTAATGGTCCAAATGAAGGCACCAAGGAGTTAACAAGAAAACTAAACGAACATGCAGCCAAACTAGAAAGTCACAGCAACAAAAAGGAAATCACCGAATCACTTCTTCCTCTTCTTCATTTACAACTTGTACAGGTGCTGTCTTGGAGTAGAGTAAACTGTGGTGACTAACTCCCGCAATACCTTGTGTTTCCAGGAACTCTATGTTGGCTTTCAAATAAGAATCCCTATAACAAAGAGGAGAATAATTATTCAGCTAACATAAAATTGTAGTGGATTTCATGATCATAATACAGATCTGAAAGCCCAACAACCAGACAGAATTTGCAAATGTAATGTTATGTGAAGAACCACAATATAAGTTTCACTGCCTCTGCGGCCTAAATCTTGTTATATAAAGGTGTTAAGCAAGTTAGATATTCATAAATCTAGAAGCATCTATCAATCCTTTATGGGAAGGGAATTACGAATGTTGGAGTCCACCTTATAAAAGGGCAAAACTAATCCTTAATTTTACAGAAACAGCAATAACGGCAATACTACATAAGGACAAACTGGCCTTTGATGGAAATCCTCCTTAAGAGTCTCCCACTTATGCATAGGTACCAGCACTCCAATCACCCAAAGACACCTATCTTTCCACCTCTCTTCTTCTGTGTAAGCTGTAATTCCTGTAACTTCATCAATTATTTCAAGAAAAGCCCCTTCAACTTCATCAATCTTTTCAAGAAAATGGAAATATTGACTTTCACTTGCAGTCAGCATTGCCGTTTGTGCAGGATCCTAGAACTCCATAAAAAATTGGAAGGTATGTACATGAACACACATTGCCTGTAACCACTTCTGAATCTTTCTTGTTATTATCTTTACATTGGTTAAGCATAGGTTTTATCCCTGGAAAATCACCAAATTTCAAGTTCTATGAAAATCTCAGGAGTCAACTTGATCCCTATGTTTTCCAAAAACCTACATTTTTTTTTGGGCATTAAATTGTCTACTGGAGTAACAGATTTCAGAATGATGTGGGATATTTCAAAACTAAACTAGCCTAGGCAGCAACCAACACACATGTTGGCAGAACAGAGAGGGATTAGTGAGCCGGCTCACTAATTCCACCATCCCCCACCCTTCTAACATGTGCTCTGGTTTCTAGTTAGACTTCGGTAATTTTGTAATCGTCCCACAACATAAAAATCTCCATGCACTCAATTTAATATATGGCATAAGGAAAAAAGACCAAACTGAAACTTTTTAAGAAATATAAGAATCAACTTGACAAGAAATTTTAAACGAACAAAATTGAAACCTGGCTAATTTTTCAAGAATGAAATATATTCTTTAGCCAATTATAACTATTGTTCTTATAATTGTAACTATCAAAAAGGAAAGTACATTTTTTTTACTTGAACCAAAAAAAGAAAAGAAAATATATAAATTATGTAAGGCAAAGACACAACTCCCCAAACATACAAATGAAACCAACACGATGTTCCAACAAATTAAATTTCAGGATCATCAAAGAAGTAGAAAAGAGCACATTAGAAAAATAACCAATCACACAAAAACACCAAGAATTAAGTTGTTCGACTTAACAAGCCTACATCTATAAGAGACGATCCAGAGGAAATTCACCACCAAAAGAATATAGTACAAAAAGTAGTATGGAGAAAACCACTCAAACTCAAAAGACCCAATATACCAAAATCTCACTCTCAAGCAAAAGAGAAAATCATCTCTAAATTCTCTAAGCCTTGCGGCACTCCAACATGAAAAAAATTGAAGGTGAGAAAACAAGCGCATCTCTCTTGCAAAGTTGCTCTCACTTTTTCTGCAACTCAAGTCTCTCTTCTCTTAAAGGACCGAACAGCCTTGTCTCTTGTAAAAGGAATTGATATGATAAAAACTTCTCCTCGAAGTTAAAGAAAAGCGACAAAACTTGTGGTGAAGAAAAGAAGTAAAAAAGTCTGGGGCGCACAATACTTGTGAAATACAAGTCATCCACGCTCAACAACCCTATTCGGCTGTGAAGTTTGACTAACTATATAGTGTCTTGTGATCCTTTCATCCTTATAGAATTTATTAAATTCACTACCACATAATTTCATGTTGTTGTTTGTTCTAAGTCACTTGATTTTCTTTCCAATCTGATTCTCAATTAACGTCGTCCATTGCTTGAAAGTGACTAACACATCACTTTTCTTCTTTAGAAAATATACCAAGACTTTATAGAATTGTTAAAGTGGTTAAATTTACCTCTTCCTATCAGCTTAAACTTTTGGGATAACTGGTAGTTTAACATGGTATCAGAGCCTTAGGGTTTAAATCCTTGATCCTTTGTTTGTAGTCTTAGTTTTTCACTTTTTTTTATTTTGTTTTTGTAAGTGTTCTTCTAGTGGCAGCACCGCCCATGTGGGCTTAGAGCCCACACAGTAGTGCCTTGAAAGATGTTGTTCGTGGTTCAGTTTGAAAAGAAAAAAAAAAAGTTTGCCATGTTATTTTCACAGTGGTTTTTGTGGTGTTTCCTACTAGTTTTCCAAGTTTCTGGTATTTTCTGTGATGCTTGGTGCCGTCCGTGGTAGCCGGCGTGGTTTGTGGTGGTTAGTGTAAGGTGGCCGGCATGCTGCAGTGGCCATCAAGGAAAAAAAAATTATGTTAGTGTCAGCATGGTCTATGTTGTTGAAAAGTTGCTATGTGGTCGTCGATTGATTTTGTGGCTGCTGTGTTTGTAATCGCCGGCGTGTTCTGTCTGTCTTCGACGAAGTTCCGGCGAAGGTTCCTGTTTGATTTTTCAGCAGTATTTCAACATGGTTTTGGTGTCTCCGGTGTGTTCTGCATGTATTCTACTAGTTCCGGCAAGACTCAATGGTTGATCACGTGAAATGTGATCATTGTTAGTTGTCGAGATCCGACCGGCCTTGGTGTTTTGCGGTGGTTTCCGACTGGTTGTTGTTGTTCGACGAGATTCTACTGGCCTTGGTGTTTTGCAATGAAATCCGATCTACCCTTGGTGTTTTACGGCGAGATCCAACAGGCCTTGGTGTTTTGCAATGGGTTCCAACCTCTCCTTGTTGTTTTTCGACAAGATCCTATTGGCCTTGGTGTTTTTCGACAAGATCTAACCGCCTTTTGTAGTTTTCGACCTTCGTTGACGTTTTAACAAATTTTCTTACTATTTTTATGGGTCTTTGTAATGTGTATGCTCCAAGCTGTTCTAACTTGAGGGGGAGTGTTAGAATATGTTTTTATCTGTGTTTTTCGTTTGCTTGTTTCATGATCCAGCTTGAGGGAGAGTGTTAGAAGAGTTATTACGCTTAGTAAGTCATTAGGGTTTGGAGATAGTTTGGTCATAGTGATATTTCCCTAATCTTATATATTAGGATGTTTGTATTAGGTTAACAAGCTGAAAATACAGCATCCTCCTCTTCTCCCTCTAATCTTCTTACTACAAAACTGTTAACAAGAATAATCATCAATAAACGTCACAAAATACTAAGCACCACCCTTTGATAGAACTTGAGAGGGCCCCCATAGATCTGAATGGATATAATCTATTGTACCACTCGTTTTGTGGATACATGTACTGAACTTGACTTTGAACTATTTCCCGGACACACAATGCTCACAAAAGTCAAGAGATCTTGTTTTCTGGTCATGAAGCAAATCCCGTTTGCTTTGGATTGTCATACCCCTCTCACTCATATGACCCAACTGAACATGTCATAATCAGGTAATGTCTAAATCTGGATCATCTAGAGAAGACACAATAGTTGTGCTTGTCACCATACTGCTTTGAAGAAAGTAGAGGCCATCAACTTTGTTACCTTTCATCACAACTAATGAACATCACCTTCACCGAAATACTTGTATCCAAGGGAGTCCAAAGTGCCTAAAGAAATTAGATTATTCTTCACATCTGGTATATGTTGGAACATTTGTCAAAGTCCTCATGATTATGTCATGCATCCTTATTCTAATTGTACCAATACCAATAATCTTGCCGGCAACGTCATTTTCCATCAAGACTACATAGGTAGTAAACAAATCCGTTTTAGACGACATATGAAATGTACAAGCAATATCAAGGATCCACTCATTGTGAAAACAACCATAAAAGAACGGTAACTGCAAGGACAAGTTATGAACTCTCAAAATTTCCTTCGACAACACTAGCCACAAAAGAGGAACTTTGCTTATCACTTTCCTCTTTATTTTTTAGCTTCGAACATTCAGATCTATAATGCACAAACTTTTTGCATTAGCAACACGTGACTTTCTTCTTTGACTTAGAGTGCAATTGGCCTCTTAATTTACCTTTATCTGAATCTCACTCACTGGATCAACTTCTAAAATTAGAGAAATTTTCCGAACAACCCTTAACAAATAAACTATTTGCTTGATTATCACTACCTTTCCCATTCAATCTTGTCCTCAACTCCATAAAATTCAAAGTAGATTTAACTTCCCCTAAGGAGATGGTATCTCTAATGTATAATATTGAATTAACGAAATTATTAAACAAATCCAGTAGTGAACACAACAAAATCAGGGCTTGATCCTCATCATCAACTTGGACATCAATATTTGTCAAGTCTATAAGAATTTTATTAAATTCATCAAGATGATCACAAAAAGGCATACTTTCTTTCATTTTGAGGGCATATAACCGTTGCTTCTGTTGGAAGTCCCACATTGCCTGGGTATTAAGGAGATGGGCCATTTATAATGTGAAGGGAAACCTCAACTCATGAGCTAGCTTTTGGGTTGAGATAGGCCCAAGACCCATTTCTAACATGGTATCAAAGCCTAACCCAATTAATTGGTTGTGGCCTACCGTCACCCATTATCGCACGTGTTGGCTTGAATGTCCTCCCGCCACACGTGAGGGGGCGTGTTGGAAGTCCCACATTGCCTGGGTATTAAGGAGATGGGCCATTTATAATGTGAGGGGAAACCTCAACTCATGAGCTAGCTTTTGGGTTGAGATAGGCCCAAGACCCATTTCTAACAGCTTCAAATACAATTGATTAGTGAGGGACTTCTTTATGTACAAGCTTTCTAGCTTCTTCCAAAGTCTAGCAATAGTTTCTTCATGCATAAGCTTTCTAGCTTCTTCCAAAGTCTAGTAGTAGTCTGGCAATACAACAAAATTGCACTGTAGTCTTTTTCTTCAAGTTCCTTCCTTTCCTCCATTGATGAATGTTGATAGCACCTCACCCTCCAAAATCTCTGCCAAGCCTTGTTGCCGTAAGAAAGCCCACATCTTGATGCGCCAAAGAGTAGAACTATTCTGACCATCAAACTTTTCTACTTACTTTGTAGTAGTCAACCCGCAAACTTTTCTACTTACCAGATTCACTTTTCTTGCAACTTAAGTCTCTTCTCTTAAAGGACCGAATGGCTTCTCTTGTAAAGGAATGGGTCTGGTCAAAACTTCTCCTTGAAGTTGAAGAAAAGAGACAAAACGTGTGGTAAAAAAGAAGTCAAAAAAGACAGAGGCCCACTACAAGACTTGTGAAATACAAGTCATCCATGCTACACACCACTATGGGTATTTTTGTCCACTTGGCTTCCTCCTAAAAGCATAATTATATCGGGACATACGAATTGTAGTACAAAAGAACATTAATGGTGAAACCAATAAGCAATAATAAAATAGTTATCCAGCTTGTTTGTTCCTCAAGGTAATTATATCAAGATTTAGGACAAAGATTCTCACATGAAAGCATGTTATGATGAATAAACACAAAACATTAACTTAAAAGCATCACCATTACCCTTGCCTCCATATCAATGAAAGAGTAATATAAGGAGAAATTCTTATAAAAAAAACGTTGAACAAAGAAAGCAATATAGAGCCTACATTGTCCAGGAACACCAGCAACAAACAAGTAAACTGAAGCAGGTTGACTGCAATTTTTACCTCTTCAATGTTTTAAGAGTTCTCTAGGAACTAAAGAAACATGAATATTTAGTTTTACTGGGTTTATTATAAATCTAATGTTCTTTCAGATTTATAACAAACCCCAAAGTACAATTGGAATCATATGAATGAAAAAGCATGTGCAGAAGTATACATGTGCTCACAAAGACGTGAATTATCAATAAAAATAAGCATAAGAAAATAAGCTATAGACTTAGTGTGATAAGTACATTATACACAGGCAATCATGCTCTTCATAAAGACATGCATTATCAATAAAATAATGCATAAGAAAATAAGCTATAGACTCAGTGTGATAAGTACATTATATGCTGGCAATCATGCTCTTCATGTAACTGCTGCTGGGTAACAGAGACATCAAACCCCTGTTCTGGGAGACTGAAAAGCTCACGAAGATCCTATAAGAATTGTCATATGGTACAAAATATCAAACCTTGGCAATGATCTAGAAATCTTGCAATAAAAGCAACAATAAATTATTTTTTTGAAGAGCGTACCTGCTGGCTAAAGTAACGAATTTGTTCTTTGTGCTCAGTTGCAGTTCTAAACAATCCTCCTTTAAATATCTAATTGAAGATCAAGCAGTCAAATTAATGCAATTTATATTTAATACAACATTTGATGTTGGTTGAACTAGACTTCCAACCAATAAACAGATAAACGAGGAATGCTAGGGATCCTGAAGGTTTTCCCGAATATTGGTTCCCGACTGACGTGGCTAGTAAACTCCAGTTAATTTTTTTTTTAATAAAAGGGAAAATTACAATTTACCCCCCCAAAGTTGACAGCGTTTTTCAATTCGAATACCAAAATTTCAATTTTTGCAATCCACCCCCCCGAAGTTCCAAATTTTTGCAATTTGACCAATTGTATCCAAAACTTCCCATATTGCCCATAATTTTTTATTTTTTATAAAAAATTAAAAGAAAATTCGGGGTGGCTCTTTGGCCATCTGGCCATTTTTGCACTCCCCCAAATTTGTTTTTCTTTTTTTATAAAAAATAAAAATTATGGACAATATGGAAATTTTGGGATAATATTGGTTAAATTGAAAAAAATTGAAACTTTGGTGTTCGAATTGAAAAACGCTGTCAACTTTAAAGGGTAAAGTGTAATTTTCCCTCAATAAAAATAAACCCACTTACCCACCCACCCATGCATGACCTATCTTATCCCCTTCACCTTCTTCTCTCTCTCCCCCACACCCCAACCTCAGCTTCCCGAATATTTCATCACATTTTTGCACCACAAATTGATGTAAAAGCAGCAAAATAACCCAAAAAAAGAATTGGACAAATCTGAGACTACATATCAATCCACTGCAACAATACAATTTCATCACATTTTTGCACCACAAATTGATGTAAAAACAAAAAAATAACAAACAAAAGTGGGCTGGGCAGCGTGGGTGGGCAGCCAGCTGGGCGGTGGGCAGCCGTCTGGACGAGGGGATTCGCTTGGGAGTGAGTGGCACCCTATTCCGGCCGGCTGGGGGGGATAGTGGGTGCGGCCTGCTTCGGCCATACGGTGGGCTGGGCAGCGTTGGATTTTCGAAGCCGGTTGGGAGGAGGATCGGGCTAGGCGTGGGTGGCGAGTCGTGCTGGTGGGTGGGCATTGCCGGAGTCGCAGATCTATTGCCGGTGGTGATGTCTTTCAGTGGGTTCCGTCCATGGGTGGGCCACCGTGGGTGGGTGCGTCTCCGTTATGTTGCAGTGGGCGGTCATCGCTTCGTCGGAAGTTGAGGTTCGGTTGTGGGGGAGAGAGAGAAGAAGGTGAAGGGGATAGGATAGGGAATGCGTGGGTGGGTGGGGAATGCGTGGGTGGGTGGGTGAGTGGATTTATTTTTATTAAAAAAACTTAACTGCAGTTTAGTAAACTGCAACCACATCAGTCGGGAAAACCTTCGGGATCCCTAGCATTTCTCTAAACAGATATGCTAACAAGCAGGCCTCCTGTCATATTATCTCAGAAGACCAAGATTGAAAGATCTTGTGCCTATAAGTCTGGAAGTATGCATACTATACTGATGCAAACATAAAAGGTCCAGTTAATATAAATTAAACCTTCAAAAAACACACAGTTACCTGAAATAAGAACTTTCTTTATTGAATGTGAATCATGGTAGGTTTTGTTAAAAGCATGTTTTTTTAATACCAAGGTTTTTTAAAACGTGTTGAAACCCAAACTACCATAATTATTTCCATTAAGAGGTTCATTTAACAGAGCAGTGCCTAAGCAATGCAATTTTTCACTAACTGCAGCCATGTGCTGAACCCTGAAGCAAACAAGAGCTCTCAAGGGCTATCTCATGCGCCGTGGGCCATGGCATAAGCAAATATTGTCTCTGCAAAGCCTTAATAGAACATAAAGGAAAAATATGTTTCACCTGCTTTCTATATATCTTTTCTTCAACAGTTCCACATGTCATTAATCTATATACAATGACATCCTTCTTTTGCCCTATTCGATATGCACGATCAACACTTTGGTTATCCGTACTGCACAAAAAAAAAGAAAAAAAAAAGAAGGTAGTTAGATTTAGTTTAAATAACCTTGATCCATAGGTAAGTCTATTAACTTCCCTGGACAGCTCAATTTTCAGGGCAAAAAACAAACGAACAAATAACAAAAACAATAAATGGAAAGCAAGAAAGATATAACAAAATGTTTATATTTCGAAGACAATATAATTTGTACATCACAAACAACAGATGAATTGGAAAATTAAAAAAGAAAAAGAAATTGAAGAAGAAAGAAGCGATGTGTAGTAATATCAACATAGGAGCTTTACATAAATGGTTCCTAACAAAGAGCGTTCAATGCGATAACTTGAGCAGGAAAAAGAAGTGAAAGAGAAGGCAAAATATGCAACAATGCAGCTTCAAACTGGGCAGAATCTTTCTATAAAAAACACAAGGACATACACATAGTAACTTGCAAAATGCAACTGGGTCATTGTAGGTTGTGTTTTCCAGATTTGCAGCCTGCCCCAGTTGGAAGCCACAGATAAGATCTTTAGGAAGGAAACCACTCTCTGATTTGGCTCATTGGTGACAACAGGCATGTCCTAAAGAGACGCTATAAATACATTCCAATTGAGTGTTCAAACATTTATATTTCTTTCTTTGGCATATGAATGTTAAGGATGATGCTTTTACAGTTAATTTTACAAAACCTTATTGCTTGTATTAGAATAAACTTTTTTCTAGAGGTGCATATGCTATACTTGTCCAAGCAATTTGACTTTTTTATTTTTATTATTATTATTTTTTTATAAATAAATAATTCATTAAAAAACACAAAGGGGCACAATCCTAGTATACAAGATGTATACAAAAAAAGGCCTCACTAAAGGCGAAAAGAAGAAAAATAATCCACAAATTGAGGCATAGTAGAAAATTGAGAAACATTAAAGTCCCTGGCCAATTGAATAAGGTTTTGACAAACATGTTTTTGAGTTTCTCAAGTGTCTTCTCATGATCTTCAAAACATCGAGAGTTCCGCTACCTCCAAATTGTCCACATTAGTCATAGCGGGGCAATTCTCCTTACTTCCATAACTGAACGATTACCTCTCTAACCTCACCAACATGCTAACAAATCTAACACCCTTCCAGGCAAAACTCATGTGATGTCAAAGAGACTAATTTTCCAATATATCTTTCCACTTTTCAAAATATTAGCATAACGAATACTCCTCAAAAAGGTTAGAGGATTTCCTTTGAAACAGCAAGAATAAGCGTCAATTACCTCATGACAATAGGGGAAATTCCACTCCTTAGTGTGATGAAAGGTTAAAAGTGTCCTTCAGCTTCATTTAAGAAGCTTCATCCAGTGACTTAGGAGATTGCAAAGTATATAGATATTTACACTTAAAAGAAAAAAAGAATGACTATCATAATCATGCATAACTAAAAAATAATAAAAATGGGAAAGTCCACATACCTCCCTCAACTGCTATCCAATTAACAATGTCTCATTCAATTGTGACAATGTCATCCCCAAGACTAGCAAAAAGATTAAAAAAAAAATGCCCCTATAAATTTCTCAATAAGACAAAAATACCCCTATAAATTTTAAAAAATTAGTTATTTAAAAAAATAATAAAAAATTTTAATTTTAATTTAAAAAAAATATATATTAATTTTTTATACAAAAATTTTTATAAAAGATTTTTTTTTTTTAATTTTTTAATTTTTTTCTTCTAAAAAGGATTTTCTTTTTAAAAAAATAAATAAAAAAATTGGCCACCCCTTGGATTTTATATATATATTTTTCTAGTTTTAGGTTTTTCCTAGAAGTTTTAGTATTTCTTGTAATTAATTTACTAAGTGTAGTTTTGTCATTGGGAGGATATTGACAATGTTTTGGTAGTTTGAGAGAAACAATGTCACAATTGAAAGTTTGGGAGGAAATTGTCAATTGGATGGTAGTTTGAGGGGGGTATGGACTTTCCCTTAAA
>NC_081551.1:11220170-11270170 GCF_901000735.1 Corylus avellana | reverse complement strand
AAGTAAAAAGCGTGTACAAAAAGAAATGAACAAGGTCCTCAAGGTTTCTCAACAAATCCTCGAAGCATCTAGCGTTCATTTCCTTCCATAGGCACCATAAAGACACAAGGGAGCCATCTTCCATACCACAGCACTTCGGGACTTTCCACCCGACCACCAACAAGCAAACATCTCATTGACGCTTCTAGGCATAACCCAACACATGTTGAAACGAGAAAAGATAACATCCCACAAAAATCGCGCATCCCCACAGTGAAGAAAGAGATGATCCACAATCTCTCCTTCCGATTCACACATACAACATCGATTAATCACCACAATGCCTCTCTTCCGAATATTATCCAAGATAAGAGATTTCCCAAGGGTGGCCGACCAAACAAAAAACGCCACTCTCGAAGGAACCTTCGTGCGCCAAATACTTTTCCAAGGGAAATGGATGGGCTCTTTAATGACAAGTTTTCTATAAAAGGAGCGAACCTCAAACTTCTCTTTTCTAGAAGGGATCCACCACATCCGGTCCTCCCCTTTCCCACGCAACGAGAGCGAATACAAGTGCAAGAATAGGGAGGCTAAGGTCACCTCCTCCCAATCATGAATTCTACGAGTAAAGGTAACATTCCAAAAAACCATACCGTTTCATACACTCCCTGATATCCACAATGGAAGCATCCTTATTGCTAGCAATATTGAAAAGACCGGGAAAAGCATCCTTGAGGGGCAACTCGCCACACCAAATATCCTCCCAAAATTTGACTTTCAACCCCAAGCCAGGATCAAATCTAAGGTGACAATGAAACGACCTCCAACCCCTACTAATATATTTTCATAACCCCACCCCATGCGAACCGCAAGGAACTTTAGAGCACCAGCCACCCCAAAACACCCCATACTTTGCCACAAAGATTCTTCTCCACCAAGCTTCTTCCTCATTAACAAATCTCCACAACCATTTCCCCAAAAGAGCTTGATTAAAAAGCCGCAAGCTCTGAATCCCTAGACCGTCCTCAGAACTAGGAGAACAAACCTCGTGCCAATTGACCAAGTGGAACTTAGGCTCGTCATTGAGCCCACCCCATAAAAAATCCTGTTGAATCTTCTCTATGCAATTCGCCAGAGGCAGGGATAGGAAAAAGAGACAGAAAATAGGTTGGAAGATTTAATAAGGCGCTCTTGATGAGGGTGAGCCTGGCCCCCTTGGATAAATACAAACGTTTCCAAGGGGCAAACCTTCTAGCAATCTTCTCCAACATGCCTTCCCATAGCGAAATGCTTGAACGAAGCCCCTAGCGAAAGACCCAGATACTTCAACGGCAAAGAGCTGGTGCCACATCCCAGAATGCCAGCCAACTCACCCACCTCCCCCGTACCTCCAACAGGGACCAAAACAGATTTGCCCCAATTTACTTTTAACTCAGAGACAGCCTCGAAGCCAATAAGAAGAGCTTTAATAAATTTAATTTGGTCAGGAGCAGCCCCACAGAAAACCAGTGTATCATCAGCGAAAAGAAGGTGAGAAACAATAACCCGATCAGATGCTCTGGCACCCACAAAAACCATTGATGAAACCCCTATTAATAGAAGCATTAATCATCCTGCTGAACGTCTCCATGACCATGATGAACAAAAAAGGTGAGAGGGAATCACCTTGTCTCACCCCACAGGAACTCTCAAAAAAGCCGAAAGAAGAACCATTGATCAAAACCGAGAACCGCACAGACGAGATACAATGCTCAATCCATAAACACCATTTCTCACCAAAGCCGCACCTTCTTAACAAGTAGAGTAAAAACTTCAAGTTCAGGTGATCATGAGCCTTTTCCATATCCAACTTACACAAGAGACCGGGATCCCTAGATCTGATTCGGCTATCCAGACATTCATTGGCAATAAGAACCGAATCCAAAAAATGTCTGCCTTTGACAAAAGCATTTTACGGATTGGAAATGACCCGATCCATAACTCTCCTCATTCTATTGGACAAAAGTCCTTCAAATCGGATGCCCCATGAGACTTCCGAATAAGAGAAAGAAACATAGCATTAAGACTTTTCTCAAATTTACCTCTATCATGGAACTTCGCAAAAACAGCCATAATGTTCAGTTTGATCACACCCCAACAATCCTGGAAAAAAAGCCAAAGAGAAATCATCCAGGCCTAGAGCCTTGTCCCTATACATATTTTTGACCACCTCCCACACCTCCCTTTCCACAAAAGGACCTTCCAAAGTAGAAGACTCATCAACATCCAACATGTCGAAGTGAAGGTTATCCAACCTCGGTCTCCAACTAAGAGTCTCCGTGAAGAGCAACTCATAAAAACGGGTGATATGATTACTAATAACCTCTTGATCAGAAGTAATAGTGCCATTAATGTTCAATGACTCAATATAATTCTGTCTACGGTTGGCATTAGCAATCCAATGAAAGATTTCGTACACTTATCACCCTCTTTCAACCAACGGATCCTAGATTTTTGCCTCCAACTGATTTCTTCTTGAAGGAGGGAGGATTGTAACTCTCTCGCAAGCACCCTTTTCCTCTCTATCTCTTCAATTGATAAACCCCTCTCTTCTTCCACCCTCTCAAGAGCTTTAAGATCATCCATACGAGCCCCCACATTGCCAAAGTCTTAAGCATTCCATCTTTTAATGCCCCACTTTAGAGCTTGCATCTTCTTAGAAAGAATGAAGCTCGGAGTACCATGAAATTGGTACGAGTCCCACCAGCTACAAACTTTATCCACAAAACCCTCCGCTTTGAGCCACATATTCCCAAATTTGAAAGGTCTTTTGCCTCCTGAAGAAGGATTACACTCCAAAATAATAGGAGCGTGATTGGAACAAACCCGGAGCATCCACTTTTGTCACAAGTCCGGATGACGAACTTCCCAATCCGTAGAAACTAGGAAACGGTCAAGCCTAGACCAAGAGCGATTATTAGACCAGGTAGAGATCCCCCCAACTAAGGGAAGGTCCATGAGGCCCTGCTCCGAAACGAACTCTCCAAAATCCCTCATTGCAAACCGAGAAAAAGCTCCCCTCGACCTTTCACTTGGATAAAGAGTAACATTGAAATCCCCACCAATACACCACGGCATGGCCCAGCAACTCATAACCCCTGCCAGCTCCTCTCAAAGAAGACGTCTGAAATTGACTCTATTAGGCCCATGCACCCCCGCAAACGCCCAAACAATACCATACTCAACATTTTTAAAGGAGCAGGCTGCCACATAACTTCCCAAAACAACATCTACCTTCTCAACTACCCTCTTGTTCCACATGAGCAAAATGCCCCCCGAAGCCCCAATAGAAGGAACATAGCACCACTCCACATACAGGCAGCCCCACAAACTCCTCACTAGGTTGAACGAAATAAATTCCAACTTCGTCTCTTGAAAACTGTTAGAAATGGGTCTTGGGCCTAATTCAACCCAAAAGCTAGCTCAAGAGTTGAGGTTTCCCCTCAACCTTATAAATGGCCCATCTTCTTAATACCCAGGCAGTGTGGAACTTCCAACAAAAATAAATTAAATCTGCCTTCCAACCTCTAAGCAGATTTCTAATCCTCAACCTCCTATCCCTCTCATTCAAACCTCTCACATTCCATGAAAGTATCTTGAGCTTCATGATTTAACTCGATTGGCCCTCCCCTTCTTCCTGTCCCTCACAGAATACTCCAAGATATTAACAGAAGACTGCAGATTAAATAGCTCTCTGTTACCTTTTTTAACTGCAGGTGTAACCTCTTCCCTTTCCATCTCATTACCCTTGTTGTCAGCGAGAAGTATCCCAATGGTCTCCTCAGCTTCCTTTCTTCTCCAACACAAGAGAGGCCAACTTCTTTGCAAGCCTTAGTAATGAAAGGCCTCTCTTGCACCACCAACGGTTCCTCATCCAGAGAATTCGGGACAAATAACTCCTGAGACAAGGGGACCTCTTCCCAAAATTACAGCCGTCGTCGCGCATATACCCGGCTCCTTACCCAGAATACCCAACTAGGAAACACCCAGAGACTGATCCAATAGGCCATTCCCCAAAATTCCATCCCTCCCAGACTCCTCACAAACAATAGCAACAGACCCAAATAAAACCAATGACACCCATTTGCCCAGCTTCTTGCCCAGAATCCCCGTGGCAGAGACACTCAACCCACTCTTTGGAGAGCACTGATTAGCAAAACCGAGTTCCGGAGGAGGAGAAGCCTCAGGAACGAGAGGGACAATTTGCATCTTTACCAGAACGCCCGAGGTAGAACCCATCGTCGATTTTGCCTGAATAGTGTAATCCACCATCGAAGCATCGCCCAGAACACCAACCCTCGCCGGAATCATCCTCACCGGCCCCTTACCAGCCGAAGCTACCCTCATCGGCCCCTCTGCCATGGCCGCAGGCTCGATCGGCATGTAGAAAACAACCGGACCCTTACCAGCCGATGCTACCCTCATCGGCACATTTACCGTGGCCGTGGGCTCGATCGGCATGTGGAAAGAAGCGTGGGCATCCCTAGCAACGTGAAGCGACCACGAAACGAGACGCTTAGGAGTACCGGCGGTGCCCACCAGAGCTTTGGGACCGCTCGCTAAAGAGACCATCGCACCTACTGGCTCCGGCCCTGCACGTGAACTCTCCCCTTTCTCCAGTGTCCTCGCCCCAGACTCCACATCCTTAATATCTTGCATAAACAAGGCCTTACTAGCAGGGCCATTATCGAGCCCATTGTCTAAGTTGGGCCGTACGCTATTTTTCCTTAATTAAGTCTTGACAGGTTGCACGGGCTTTCCACGATTCAACTCGGGCCGCACCATATAAACTTTCTTGTGTTGGACCACCCCGAGATTGGTTTTATTCTTTCTTACCGATCCACAAACACAAACCCCATCAGACTTGGATGTGGAGGTCTAACATTCTAGATATTTAATTGCTACATCCAGCCTTTCCAAACCCACGTCAATGTCACCTTTTAGCCTGCTCAACGACTCCATAGCATTAATGAGCTTAACTTTCACACGAAAAAAGGACTGCACATCGTGGCAGCCATCCCCCTCCCATCCCTTCATGTGATCAGCGCCAAAATTTGATGCTGGCAGCCTTGCCGTAGGATACAAGCTGTTCGCCGGAGTTGGTAAGCAACTCGCCGAAGCCCTACTGACATCCCCCCGAAAACTCCCCTACCTTTGGGTTGTGCAATCCCACCACACCAGAAAAAAAGATATGTTTTGAACCCTCCACACTACCACTGGCAGTCCACACAGGGGCGTTAAACTGTTGCGAACCCACCACTTGCTTGACAAAAACTTGTTCTTGCTTGTCCATCTCTGCAAAGGCCTTTTTCAGCCACCTAGGCACCCTGGCTATCGGTTCAAAGAAAGTTAAAACAGTCCTCTGCCGATTGCAACGACAACCCCACAACCTCTGCATAACTCCTCCTACCCACCCCTTCCTTATCCTTGATCCCTTCCTTAACCTCCCTGGCCTCTCTGACCTCACAAAGACAAGACTTTGCCAACCAAACCTCCATGATAAATCGATCCTAACCTTGTCCATAACTTCCTTCTGGAATGATAATCAAACCACATCTTTGCCTTCCATCAAATTCTTCTACTGTCAGAAAACGCACATGTCTATTGGAACATTTCTCTGCAATTATCCGTGGGAACCCTGCTCTGGATTGATCCCAAAAGACCTCTGAAGTCTCCACTGCCACCAAGTCCTCCACTAAGCGCACCAGCCACACTAACTCGTCCCTCTGCAAGAAAATGGATTTATGTTTCCTGATGCTTCTTTCAAGTATCCTCACCCCTGATGCCCCTCCCTTAATCAGCACATCAAAAACTTTGGACTCCACAGACCACCTTCTCGAACCAGCCATGACACTAACCAAGAAGCTAAAAACTAAACTCCAAAACAAAGCTCACGCACCACCCACACGCCTACACTCAGGCGTAGGTGAATGAGAGAGAAGAGAGCTTTTCCTCCCAAACAGTAGCAATATTAAGTTTGTCACTAAGTTCTATGTGTTTTGCATTGAATTTTTAAAAGATATGTAACCTGATAATCAAATAAATATGATACAAAGCAAGCATATTCTAACAAATACAAAGAAAAAGAAGCTTTAAATAGATTTGGGATGAAATAGAAAAATAGATGTTATAGATGCATGATGAAACCTATAAGAGAAAGCAAGGTTGTACAAATGTATTATACAAATATTCAACAAAAGCTAGGAGTAATAACTTAAAATTCTCTAAGTACATATTCCAAAGTAATATGTAAATATCTTCTTTTTTTACCCATAAAATTGAAGAATTGTTCATTGCCAAAATCCAGCAAATCTTAAAAAGATAAAACTGCTTTAAAGAGCACCTGGGATTCCAAGCAGGATCAACTACAATCACACGGTCTGCTCTTGTTAGCGTAAGGCCTAGACCACCAACTTGAGAAGTCAAGAGAAATATGGGAGCCCCTACACCTTCTTGGAAATCCTAAAGACAAAAAGGAACATGATAATCATTAAGTAATATTAAAATAAATAATTCTTACCATTTAGAATATGTACAATACTTACATTAACAATCTTTACTCTGTCACTAGCTTTTGTCGTGCCATCAATGCGTAAGAACTCATAACCTTTGGATAGAATTGAATCCTATTAAAACAGGTCAGAAATATGTTAATTCATGCAAAAGCCTCATATAACAATGAATGGAAGTCAATAAGACAATGTGCAACTCAACAAGCCTTCACTCTTAGAACCTTAACTCATAATTTTAAGTTCATACACTAATTTTTATCACTGGATTAAAAGTAATACCAAAAATTTTGTCCAAATCTATATATGTTCAATCATCATGATTTTCATAATGTTCATTGCTAAAAAAAAAAAAAAGAGTTTATAAATAATCAATCAATTATCAATGTCACAAAAACCTGCACCCAAAGTGAACAAGGTTAGATATTGACTTTCACAAAAGACATTTACAAATTTAAACCAGTGTATTTACTACTGTTAGAAGAATGTATTAGGGTTTGAGGGTATTTTAGTCATTTGTGTATTCTTTAAGCTTATATAATAATATGTTTGAGGTAGGCTACGGATTATGTGACGAGCCTCCTTTCTCAAAACCTACTTCATGCAAACCTCCCAACCTCAAACTGGGATAAGGCTGTCCGCGTTTTGGTTTTTCACTGTTCATCCCGGTTCAGCCCGGTTCAGCCTGGTTCAGCTCTGTTCAGCCCGATTCAGACCCTGGTCAGCCCGGTTCAGGTTATTTTTAGTTGACTTAAGTTACTTGCAGCAAGTTTTGTTTCGAATTGGGTCTGTTTTGTTTGAGTTTTTTGCCTATTTCTACTTGGTAGTTTATTCTTTGGTGGGATCTTGTAGTTGCTGACCTTTGGTTACCACATTATGGCACATAACTCCGATTTGATTACTTATGCTTCTATAGGTCCGGCCCCTATGACACTTGTGAAACTAAATGGCAAAAATTATGTTTAATGGTCGCGATCTATAGAAGACTTGTACGGGAAAGGTTTGTATTCTCACTTGGAATCCGAGAAGCCTCCGGATGCTAGTTTCGCAAGTAGTTGGGACCAGGCCGACAATCAAATTATATCTCTTATGTTGAACAGTATTGAGCCCCACATTGGCTCCTTGTGTCTTTATCTACCTACTGCAAAGGCAATTTGGGATCATCTCCAACATATGTACTCTGGTACTGGGAACATCACCCGAATTTATGAGGTGTGTAAACAATACTTTGGGCTTGAGCAAGGTAATCAAACTGTCGATGAGTACTACAATCAGGTTGTCGCCATTTGTAAGGAGAGAGACATGTATCAGCCACTCTCCACTGATTTGAAGAAAATGGAAAAGCAACGTCAAGATGTAGATGTGGTTCGGCTTCTACTTGGCTTGAAGTATGAGTCTGTTCATGCGCAGATTTTGGGTGGCTCTGACCTCCCATTGCTTCCTGAGGTTTTTTCTCAGCTTCAGCATGCTACTATTTCTGATTATAGTTCTCTGTTGGGCACGGAACATAATGGTGATCGTGCTGCTTTTATTGCTAATCGTGGTAGCTTTACTAGTTCCCATGGTGGACGTGGTAGTCGAGGTAGATGCGATTATTGGGGAGGTGGGCGCATTGAAGGTCGTGGGCCTCGCAAATGCACTCATTGTGGTCGTACTAACCATTCGGTGGATTTTTGTTGGGATTTACATGGCACACCATCTAGGTTTGCCAATCAGGTTGCTTCTCATGAGGATTCTCTAGCCTCATTTGGACCACCGGTTCATTCAAGCTCAAATTTCGAGAATGATCTGATCTCCATTTCGAAAGATGAGTATACTCAGTTCTTATCCCATAAGCGGATTTCTACCTCTTCTACGACTACTCTTGCTCAGTCAGGTACTACATCTCACTGTCTTTTATCCTCCATTGGCGATCCTGGCGCCAATGACCATATGACTGGTTCGTCTACTTCCCTCTCTGATTATCATCCTGTTGCTACACCTAAAAGTGTCACCCTAGCTAATGGTTCCCTCTCCAAAGTGGTCGGCTCAGGCACTACCCATCTGAGTCCTAATATTGACTTGTTGTCTGTTCTACATGTTCCTGGTTTTCCTTTTAATTTATTGTCTATTAGTAAAATTACAAAAACCCTTCACTGTTCCGTTAGTTTTTACCCTTCTTTGTGTATTTTTCAGAATCTCAAGACAAGGAGGATGATTGGTATGGGGCATGAAGTCGATGACTTATATTATCTGGATATAGCACCTACACCTCCCTCTCGTGCTTTGCAGTCGTCCACCTCCGCTCCTCAGTTGCATTGTCGCCTTGGTCATCCTTCCCTCTCTACGTTGAAGCATCAAGTCCCGAGTCTTCTTCATCAATTGTCTGTGCCTTGCAAAGCTTGTCAACTTAGTAAGCATCATCGTGCCTCGTTTCCATCACGAGTTGTTCCTAGGGTTTCTAGTCCAGTTGAGTTAGTTCATTCTGATGTATGGGGTCCCATTAATTCAGTGTCCAATAAATTCCACTATTTTGTTACTTTTGTGGATGATTTTTCCCGTATGACATGGTTATTTTTAATGAAAAATCGTTCTGAGTTATTTTCTATTTTCCAAATCTTTCACAATATGATTAAGACTCAATTTGCTCAGAAAATTCGTATCTTGCGTTCAGATAATGCTAAAGAATATACCTCTCGTTCTTTTGACTCTTATTTGTCTGATAAAGGCATTATCCATCAAACCACGTGTGCTCACACTCCACAACAAAATGGTGTGTCTGAACACAAGAATCGCCATTTATTGGATGTCGCACGTTGTCTCTTGTCTCATATGCATGTTCCCAAACAATTTTAGACTGATGTTGTTCTCACTGCTTGTTATTTAGTTAATAGGATGCCCTCCTTGGTCTTAGAAGGGACCTCTCCTCATTCTCTTTTATATCCTTCTTCATCCTCGTTCTCCTTGCCACTTAAGCTTTTTGGGTGTGTTTGCTATGTTGATAATTTGGGCCCTGGTTTTGATAAACTTGACCCTCGTGCTACCAAATGTGTCTTTCTTGGGTATTCCACAACCCAGAAAGGCTACCGTTGCTATGGCCCGGTCCTTCGACGCTACTTCACTTGCACTGATGTTACCTTTAATGAGTCTCTTCCCTTGCACCTGATGCCGCATCTCTTCCTCTGCCTATTCCCCTCCTCTCTGAGACTGCCTTTGCTTCTCCTCCTGCTCGTGCTCCACTCTAGGTTTATCAGCGTCGTCTTCGTGCTCCGCCACCATCATCCTTATCGTCTACAGATCCGGTGCTCCCACCTCCATCCGACCACTTGCCTATTGCCCTATGGAATGGTACACGTTCTTGCACTACCCAACATCCTATTAGTCAGTTTGTATCCACTAGTTCTTTATCTCCTTCACTTTCTTGTTTTGTGTCCCATCTCTCTAGTATTTCCATTCCATAGACAGTGCAGGCTGCATTATCTGACTCTGGTTGGAGGCAAGCTATGGAATTGGAAATGAAGGCCTTGCATCATAATGGCACGTGGGAGCTTGTTCCCTTACCACCTAATAAGAAGACTGTTGGTTGCAAATGGGTTTACACAATTAAATTTCATCCTGATGGTTCTGTTGAACGGTTCAAAGCTCGACTGGTTGCTAAGGGTTATACGCAAATATATGGTATTGATTACGATGACACTTTTTCTCCAGTAGCTAAAATTTCTTATGTTCGTGCTCTTATTTCCTTGGCTTCTAATCTTGATTGGCCGTTGTTTCAATTGGATGTCAAAAATGTCTTCTTACAAGGAGACTTGTCTAAGGAAGTTTATATGGAGCAACCACCTGGGTTTGTTGCTCAGGGGGAGTCTCAAGGCATTGTTTGTAAATTAAGAAAGGCATTGTATGGTCTCAAGCAATCACCACAGGCATGGTTTGGAAAGTTTTCTAAAGCGGTATTGAAGTTTGGTCTTCAGAGATGTCAAACAGATCATTCAGTATTTCACTTACATATTGGTGCAGGCTATATCCTTCTTGTGGTATATGTAGATGATATCATTATTACTGGAGATGATTCAGGAGGCATTGCCCGATTAAAGCAATTTCTACAAGAACAATTTCATACAAAGGATTTGAGCAAACTTCGGTATTTTCTAGGTATTGAAGTTGCTAGATCTCGAACAGGTATTAACTTATCTCAGAGAAAGTATGCACTTGATTTATTAGAAGAAACAGGTCTTTTGGGCTCTTGACCTATTGATGTTCCGATGGATCCAAATAAGAAATTACTAAAGGATGAAGGTGAATTATTTGAAAATCCTGGCAGGTACCGTCGTCTAGTTGGGAAGTTGAACTATCTAACTATCACCAAGCCAGATATTTCATATGCAGTTAGCGTTGTCAGTCAGTTCTTAGTGGCTCCTCGAGTTACACATTGGGAAGCTGTTACTTGCATTATTCGGTATTTGAAGAGACACCCTAGTCTAGGGATATTGTATAGACCGAATGGACATCTTAGGGTCAAAGGTTTTATTAATGCAGATTGGGCAGGTTCTCCTTCATATAGACGGTCTACAACAGGATATTGCACATTCTTCGGCGGTAATCTTGTAACTTGGAAGAGTAAGAAACAGACAGTGGTGGCACAATCTAGTGCTGAAGCAGAGTACAGGGCAATGGCTCATACAGCTACTGAGTTGACATGGTTACAAAGCTTTCTTCAGGAGATTGATTTCGTAGCTCCTACTCCTATCCCGTTATCTTGTGATAACCAGGTTGCTATACATATTGCATCTAACCCAGTGTTTCATGAGAGGACTAAACATATTGAGGTCGACTGTCATTATGTCCGAGACAAAATACTCAATGGAGATATATCTACAACATTTGTGAAGTCTGGAGACCAGTTAGCTGATATGTTTACAAAATCATTATGTCGTAACCGGTTAGAGTTTATTTGTTCCAAGCTGGGCTTATATGATATATATGTTCTAGCTTGAGGGGGAGTGTTAGAAGAATGTATTAGGGTTTGAGGGTATTTTAGTCATTTGTGTATTCTTTAAGCTTATATAATAATATGTTTGAGGTAGGCTACGGATTATGTGACGAGCCTCCTCTTTTCTCAAAACCTACTTCATGCAAACCTCTCAACAACTACAAACTTCAAACTATAAGATTTGAAGTTTCAAGATTACATGACCATTCTAATTAGAACGCAGATTTTGTAGATGTAGTTAATTAGTATTGTCGAGAGTGTACTGCAGTAGAAATACACATTATAAGATATTCAAAAACAAATCTCTCATCCTACAACTAGGATACAACCAGGGACGTAAATGTACCTTCTAATGAGTTAATCAAGCTTCAACAATAGGGGTAAATAACAGCATAAAACTAAAAATTTTAATATCAAATGTGTTCGGAGATATATGGTCTGTTAGGTATTAGTATTACTCTTTTTGCGGTTAAGCGGGTAATTCAAGAAGGGTATTTTAATTTTTTCGATTGTAACTCAAGAAGGGTATTTTAATTTTTTCGATTGTAACTCAGTGTGTGTGTGTGTGTGTGTGTGTGTGTGTGTGAGAAGGGTATTTTAATTTTTTCGATTGTAACTCAGTGTGTGTGTGTGTGTGTGTGAGAAGGGTATTTTAATTTTTTCGATTGTAACTCAGTGTGTGTGTGTGTGTGTGTGTGTGTGTGAGAAGGGTATTTTAATTTTTTCGATTGTAACTCAGTGTGTGTGTGTGTGTGTGTGTGTGTGTGTGCATGATAAAATGAATGATAAAATGAATTAGGTCAACCTATGTGTTCAAATTATTATTAGGTTTGTTTTTTTGTTTCGGATTATTGATATAAGCCCACTTTCTGTTGGTCCAGTCCAATGTCAAATAAATGGTGCATGATAAAATGAATTAGGTCAACCTATGTGTTCAAATTATTATTAGGTTTGTTTTTTTGTTTCGGATTATTGATATAAGCCCACTTTCTGTTGGTCCAGTCCAATGTCAAATAAATGGTTCAGTCCAATTTAAACTTGTTCACCATGACTTCAATATTGTTTCAATTTGAACTATTTCTAACATCTCTTACTGAACCAATCCTGAAGTAACTGTTTCAAACCACATATAGCCTTCATCAATTGGCATACACTCCCCAACTGTAATATCTCACAATCCTCCACCATCCTCTTTGTTGCCTAATGGTCTCTATGGTCAGCCTCACTAGATTTTCCCATTGCACTCAGGGGAAGGTAAGCAATCTTGTACCCTTTTTTAAAAGCTCCACAGCTCATCCTATCAAATATTTCCTATTTTATGCAAGTCAATCTCCTACCTTCCATTGTTTCATTTCATTCTTGTTATTGGTTTCATCTCCTCAATCTGTTCAGGAAGCATATTATTATCTAGTTAACAAATAGTTATGGAAGAGGAATTGGTTATTCTTTATCAAAGCCAAAATTAGGAACTCACTACACTTTCTGCTAGGAAAAAACTTATTAGTTGCCGATAAGTGTACACTGTTAAGTTCCTCCTTGATGATTCTGTTAAGGGGCTAAAAGCTGGGAAACTTGCCAAATAATTTATGCAAACACATGGCACTGACTATAATAAAACTCTCTCTTTTACTGCAACGACATCTTCTACATGTGTTATCATCTCTTTGACAACCATGTTCATTGGCCACTTTATCAGCTTAAAGTAAAAAAATGTGTTTCTACACGGTGATTTGACTAAAAACATTTACATGGACCAACGTCTTGGATTTGTTCATTTGGAGCAGTATGGTCAAGTATGTTAGTTAAAGAAGGCTACATATGATCTGAAGCAATCACCCTGAGCTTGGTTCAATAAGTTTAGTGAAGCAATGTTATTGGACCATTCTGTTAGCAAGAATTCTAAATCTAGCATGATCATCTCTGTAGTGTATATAGATAATATTGTTATTATTCACAACGATAGTAAGAGTATTACTGAAGTATGGTGGAGGAGAGTAGCAATACCTTTACCATCATTGCAACACTCTAGTTGTTTAGCCAACCATAAAGCTATAGGAGGGTAGTAAGTTGAATTGTTTATTACTTAGACCATATATCACATTCGAAGTTGGTGTGTGCATCAAGTCATAGAAACTGCCGGAGTACCTCATGCCTCATGGGGAAACAACTATCAAAGTTTTAAGATATTTGAGAACAAAAAAATAAAAAACTCCTTGATAAGTATTGTCATACACAGCTCATTGACAAATACGGGTGATTAGTTTTATTTGATGCAGATGGGATAAATTCTCCATCAGATAGGTCTACTAAAGAATATTGCATTATTCTTAGAGTGACAAACAAAGTGTTCTAGCTCGACCTAGTAATGAGGAATAATATACCGCTATGGCTCATGTAGATCTCAGTTGGTACAGTTAAAGAGTCTAGTACACCAGATTGGATTTCTGGTAAATTTCCCAACGCAATTGTTTTATGATAATTTGGCTACTCTTCATATTGCTTAAAATCTAGTATTTCATGAAAGAACAAAACATATTAATGTTTACTATCACTTTGATTCTAAAAAGCTTCATTATAAGGATATGCCACATCCTTTGTGTGCTCAGAAGATCAATAACCATATATGATAACAAAACTCTTACTAGAGACAAGGTTCTTATGATATGTTCCAAGCTGGGACTATTTGATATATTTACATCAACTTGAGGGGTACTATTAGGAGATATATCGTGTTTTAAGAACTAATATTATTAAATAAGGGTACTTATGCCTTTTTGTTAACTCATATATATATATAGGGAAAAGTCCATATACCCCCCTCAAACTATCATCCAATTGACAATGTCTCTCTCAAACTTTCAATTGTAACAATGTTCTCCCTATGACGAAACTACCCTTAGTAAAACGAAAACAAAAAATAATAAAACTTCTACAAAAACCAAACGATATATATATATATATATATATATATATATATATATATATAAATCCATAAGGCCAAGTTTAAAATTAAAAAAAAAAAAATCCTTTTATAAGAAAAAATAAAAAATAAAAAAATAAAATATCGATTTTTTAATCAAAATTGAAAATCTTTGTTTTTATTTTAATTTTTTTTTATAATATTTTTAACTAAAAAATTCTAAATAAAATTTTCGTTTAAAAAAATAAATATTTTCGTTTTTAAAAAAAAAAAAAAAAAAAATCGATTTTTTAAATTAAAAATTTACGTTTTTAAAATTTAAAAAAAAAATCTTTTTTTTTTTAAATTAAAATTTCGTTTTAAAAAAATAATAATAATTTTTTTTTTTTTTAATTTATAAAGGTATTTTTGTCTTATTGAGAAATCCATAGGAGCATTTTTATGTTTTTGCTAGCCTTGTGGGAAACATTGACAATGTTTTGATAGTTTGGGAAAGATAAATACTACACTTACCAAATTTTTTCACCAAAATTGGTACCTAAGTGATGTTTCACCATTGCATAAGATGGTGATACATCTCCCAAGATAATAGATTTCATGGGACAATGACACACATCATTTGGGAAAAAAAATTGGTAAGTATAACATTTTCTTATATATAAAGAAACATGGGAGAAGCTAAATCAGATTTTCCTTTTCCCTCTTCTCTTTTGTCAAAGCCTACTTGCGAACTCTTCAAATCTAACAAAATCTTATGATAAATTATTGGTACTTATACAAACTATGATAACTTAACACCCATGAATCATAATGAGATGTTTACGTTCAGATTACCTCAGTGTAGAAGCTGTTGAAGGAATCATATTTACCACATAAAAAGGAAAAACATGTTTCATGCCAAATAACCATATCATAATAACCTTAATAAATAAAATGTGCAAATGTGTTTCAATAAATGTTTGGGGCTAAACAAAAATAGAAACTGCATCTAGCACGGATGCATGTAACATGTGTTAAATAACAATACCATAGTGATTAGTGACCTAATGCAATTTTCAAACATGTCCAAATAAATATTGACAAGACATAGCTTGTTTTTCATGCAAGCACAATCAAACAAGGGTTAAATTTCCACCCCTAAACAATTAGCGTGACACTTATTTCTTTCCCATTAAAGAGCTCGTTTATTCGGTTAAACGTCAGTTTGCATCAAACTATGACGAGTTATAATATGAACAGGTATAGCAAAATATGTACAACTCCCATACAACAAGCTGAACAATCTACGCTCAAGGAACTTCCAAAAGAGAAGGCCCGCAATATAAATATATCATTCTATCTTTTGTTAACTTTGATGCAATTCCAAAACAACTAGGGAAGATAAGCAGAGGGACCTAACTACTCATATAAACAATTACTACACTCAATATCAGACAGATTAAAGGAGCAAAAAATATGTTTGCAGAGTACTGCACACATGATTTGGAAATCCATTTATTATGGAACATAACAAGTTATATTAAGTGCAGCAACAGAAATTTAGAAAGAAGCAATTCTTTGCAAACACAAGTACTAGGTTTTTGGAGCTAATAAAAAAACAAAGAATGTATACATATATATATATATATATATATAGAGAGAGAGAGAGAGAGAGAGAGAGAAGAATCCATCGAATTGACAGAAATAAGAAGACACCCCAGAGAGCACGTTTATATCATAATCAGATTTAAAAGTCAAATAAAGAACAGAAAACAACTTCAACCACATTGCAGTAATGCATGCATAAGAAATACAAAGAAGGGGGTGAAGTTGAATCCATCAAAAGGCATAAGACATGCACTAGATGATAATTTTACCGCTGTTGTTCTCTCTTTTTGGCTCAAAAATATGTAGATTTCTGACCAAAAAAGTAATGACTCAGAATGACACAAATATCCAATTCAAGAAATGTACCATATATCTAGAGACGCAAACAGGGAAACAAGAAGTATACAGTGGAATCTTCAGAGTAAATTTCACACCAATAGTATATATATAAATTATATACACCAATTGATGGAGATAAGTTTCTTAAATTATATATACATATATTATTTTTGATAAATATGCACGTTATATTTTTAAGAAATAATCTCCTCATCTTCAACTAGTATCAGCAAATACTTGGAAGAGCAAATACCTCTTTGACCCTGGTCATTGTCCTCAACTCCAAGTAACCAGGTGTATGTCTGTTTTTTTTTTTTTTTCACTTTTTCTTTTTGATATCTATGCTTGTATTAAAAAATAAAAAATAAAAAAAATAAAAAAATAAAAAAATAAAAAAAACTTCATACACAAATTAGTATAACATTATGCGCAAAACAAGATTCAGATAATGCCTTAATGCATGCCCAGAAATATCCATTTTCACTAAAACAATATATTATCAATAAAATAAACTTAAAACTTTTCAAGTTTACGATATTATCAACTATTTAAGACAAATTTTGAAAACAGAAAGAGTTGGGACTAACCTGAATAAGATTAAGCATCTTACGAGTCTGAGAAAAGATAAGAACACTATGCCCCTCTGATATTAAGTTATCCTATGACAAAGCATTCAACAATTTATTAAGCAATCAACTTAAACATGCAGAGCATTAATTATTAAAATAGAGTAATCCTCACCAATAAAGACAAGATGAACGATAGTTTGCAAGAGACATTGTCACGGCTTTCTTCCAAGCCATCTGTCTCAGCAACATCAGCTATGTGCATTGCCAATTTTTCAGCCATATTGACATCTTCTGGTTTCAACATCGACTCCATCCCTTCCAAAACATCTTCAGCCGCTCTCTTTGTCAAGAGAAGTGGATGGTCACATATTTTCTTCAAAATCTGTTTCAAATCATATAATATTTTATAAGAATCTTGTCCGAAAAAGAATAACAACCTAAACATCAATTTTCTGAGGCAACCCCATTGCTGGCCACCCCATCAATTTTTTTCTTAAAAATAAAAAAAAAAAGTTTTTGTTTTTAAAGATTTGATTTTTTAATAAAATTATTATTTTAATGTGATGTAGCAAAAATATTAATGTGGCATTAACGGACGGCACAATTTCATACGGAAAATCAACGGAATGATCTATTTTACCTTTTCAAAGAACTTAAGCAGTTAAAACTAAAAATTAAAAAATTAAAAAAAAACAAAACAAAACAAAAAACACATTTGAGGTGTGATCTGTTTTGACGCGTTGCCTCAAGAATTAATCTAAAAATTCCCTAAATTGAATCATATTGCATTTCAAAACATTACTATAAGCCAACATATTGAATCCATTGGAGCAGAAACTTTCCAAAATCAAGAAGCATGATGACCAGCTAATGCATCAAAATCAAATAACAGCTACCTAAAAAACTAATTCCAATAAATTAATATCTTTGATTTCTATGTTCACTAGATGATCCTGCAACTTTTTAATTTTTCTACTAGAGAGTAAAATGGGCCATCAAGAATATAAAGAAGAAAAATTTCAGCAACCAATACTGCACTGTATGGCAAAAGAACAGCAATCATAAAACTCGGGACCAATATAACTTTAATATCATTAAAAAGTAAGGACAAAAAGAGACTCAATGCATGCATTGAACAAGGCCAAATTATTTAATTATCCAAAGAGTAGGTACCTTTTAGAGCAAAATACAAACGAGCCAAAAAAATAAGCAATAAGATAGCCTCTAAGATTTTTACTGGTTATTGAAGCCTCATTCAATGCCTCTTAAGAGCAACATTGGAATTAATTCCAAATTTAAGTTATTTCATTTAGTCATGAATCATTATTCAAATAAGCATTTTTGTCATTTTTCGTTTGAACTCCCAGAATATAAATGTTAAATGCAGAGAGACTAAGAAAACAACATTGTTTCATCTCAGAAATAAATCATTATCACATAAATAAAATAAAATAAAGACTTAAACATAAAATAATCCCATGTTTTTTAACTTAACTAGGGAAACATGAATCTCAGCTAATAGGTCAATGCCCATCATCACCACTAGCTATTTTAAATAAATAAAATTAGCAAAGAAGTCACTAGACAACATTTCCGGACTCATAATCCAAGGCATTACTAGATATTAATAAATTAAACAAATAAATTAACAAAGAAAAAACAGCAGAAATAGCAAAGGATAACAAACAGTACCGTAAGAGCAGCCAGTGGTGAGCCATCAAAAGCTGAAAGAACCAGCTCACTCTTTAAAAAGGCTTCATAAAGTTGTCGCTACACCATATAAGTGCAAACTGTGAGATCAACATAACAATTTGAATGAAACCACAACGTGCGATGAAATGAAATGTAGACTGAGAAGAAGCAGATCAGACCTGGCAACTAGTTAATCTTAGCCACACAATGACCTCATTCTTCTTAGAAAGTTTGATAGTTGATTTGGAATTATCTTCACTAAAAACCTCACTCTTTAAACGCCGCAAAAAATAAGGTTGAATACGTTCTCTTAGCTCCTGTTTAAGAAAAAAAAAAAGTATCTACAACCTATTATCATCCCAAACAGGCATTAAAGAAACAAATTTGACATTACCAGTGAGAAAGCAACGAAAAACAAGATGCAAGCACAAGAGCTACGACGCAATAGAAGCAGATACGTAAGGAACTTAGAAATATGCAGTAAACAACAAGTCTCATAGATAGAAAGTGACAATTGACAAAAATCCTTTGAAATAGATACATAAAACAGACTCCAATACTTGCAATCTTATCACTTACAATTATTGGCTATACTATAATGAACTATTAGAACCTCACTAGAAACTTGTTCATAAGTTGAAGCCAAAATTCACAACATTGCAAGGTTTAAAAGTTCTAACTTTTATATATAGATATTGGCCATGTTTACTAAATTTGAAATATCACATATGGAAAGTTTCTAGAAGCTACAAATATTTAATTCCACAGTTCTTGCCTATTGAGACAAGCAATAGAAGAATAAAAACCTACATCAAACTATAATTTAAGCCAAGAATTTATAAGTACAACTTCCTTTGGCGCTGAGTGCAGGCCCTCGTCTAGCAGTAAGAACCACAGTGGTCCTCTATCGACTAGTATGATGGGTTCTACTTTGGTGGTAGCAAATAAGAATTCAGTTGAGACTGTTGGAAGGTCATAATCGAAGCTTTGGTGGGGGTGTGTAATGGGTTAGTAGGGCCCTTTAATCAGCTTAGTAGGATTAGCTTCTTTGTAATTTTGACAGGTCAATTATTTTGAAATTCCAATAGGCATTGTGTTAGTAGTTAGGTAGTTGTAATTCAATTATACTAAACCAATCTAATTGCTATTGTATTTTGCAAATTGAATTACAGGCATAGTGAAGGAATAAAGGAGAATCATAACTATTAAGGTTAAATACCTAATACCCCCTGGGGTTTCACAACTTTATTTTTTTCTCTCGTAAGGTTTGATTTTTATCACAGGAGGTCCTTGTGGTTTTGATCAATGACCAAATTAGTCAATTCGTCTGTTGACCATTAGTTGACTTAACAAACTGACACGTGGACCAATTAAAAGTTGTCATTTTGCATAAATGGCCACATCATCAAGGATGACGTTTTCCATAAAACACATCTTTTTTCTCATTTATTGGAGGCTGACTACCTTGAATACAGTCAATATTTGGATAAAAGCATTCAATTATTTGATCATTTACATTGCACCCCATCCCATAGACACCTAAATCTTGGCATTATCATAATTCTTTCATCCATTCCACAAAAACCGTCATTCAAACAACACAAAGATAATTAGATGTGTAACAGAGTGAGGCAGTTTCTAGCCGACATGTACATGCATTTGTGAGGTTTGTATCCCACATTGAGAAAATATAAAGAATAAGAATAGTTAATATACTTAAGTAAACCAAGCTCACTAGCTTAGGCTTTTGGGCTAGAATAGAGGGAACAAGGTGGTAGTGAAAAAGAAATGATTGGGGAAATTTTTGGGAGTCACGAAATTCTAGGTGGCCAAGATAGTATGAATACCTTCAAGGACAATATGAGGAAAAATAGGAACGTGATGGTATTGCTAATTGAGACATCATGAGGATAGGGGAGGGTTGGGGTGTTAATGGGTCTGAGAGTGTTGTAGGCCAGCTGAAAGGTGTTCTTAATGGGTTGAAGTCCAAGCCAATTGAGAGGGACTTGATCTTTGTAGCCCAGGTTCCCAAGCATTTGACTTGTCTAGGGTGGCCCAACCAAACAGGGTGAAAGAAAAAGATTCAAGCCTGACCGGTGCTTCTGAGAGAAATAAAATCAACATTGGCCCAAGAGTTTGGAAGCATGAGCTTCCTCAGTGAGCTTGGGTGCGGGAGCGGGAGCGGGCTCGTGTTCTTCTCAACTAAGTAGGCCTCAGTAGACGAAGCCCAATTCAAAGGGGAGGATGTCTTTCAGTTTGAGCCAATTTCTTTGGTGGCCCATGTCAAAGTAATGATTAAGTAGTTAAATTTATTTATTCCTATCAACTTAAGCTTTTAAGACAAGTGGTGATTTAACACGGTATCAGAGTCAGAGGTCCTGAGTTCAAACCCTATCTCCATCAATTCACCCCCATTTAAATTAAATATTTCATGTGTTGGGCATCATCTATTAAAAGGGAGTTTAAGTCCACACGTAAGGGGGAGTAACAAAGTAATGATTTAAGTGATTAAATTTGTCTCTTCCTATCAATTTAAGCTTTTGGGATAACTGATAATTTAACAGTCCAACACACTCAAACACGTACTAAGATTTTGGGCCTGCATCAGTCAACTACAGCCCAAGTGTTAAGTCATTTTAAAACCAAGCCCACTAACCAAAAGTGAAAAATTAAAACAAGCTCTGGGGTCTCATCTTTAGGGTTGGGCGAGGGAGTGGATTCGAGTCATCCTTCCACTCAGCCTGCTGCCTCTTTGATAGCTAAGCAACTACCTTCCATGTCTATCGTTGATCACTTTGGTGGAGTCAAGGAGGGGTTTCAAGGCAATTTGAGCGGTGTAGGTTATGAGTCCACTTTTGGAGGTTCTTTATCAAAAGAAAAAATCATGGCTACCCCGATGTTGATGCTACCGCTTATTGCAGTTTTGATTTCAAGTCCAAATTGTGCCAATGAGGACTCAATAGCAGGTATTTCAGATGTTTGTCTACAGGTTGAAGAGTTTACGTATATGAATGCTCATACTAGTAGATCTCTCAATGATGGTGCATTTGTTGTTCCATGTTTGGGTGTCACAAACTTCGTGGGAGGACCTAAGGCCTTGGAATGGGCTCTAGCCTTTCGGGATGGTAAGAGAGCACCCATTCTAGATTTGATCACTTGACTTTTTTTGTTTCTCTCGAAAGGAGCAACGATGGAGGCAATGAAGCGAGAAAGGACCTAGTGATCATCCAAACATCCCTGTTAAAGAAGGCAAAGATGGGATAAATCAAACCAGAAATAATGGGGACGAGATGACCCCACTCTTGAAATGAAACCCTATTCTAGGGAAGAGCATTAGGATCACGAGATGTTGAACATCCATCCTTTTGTTATTGAAGAGCCAATTCTACCTGTTTTGGATTCTTTAGATTCGGTGCTAGGGATGTCTTGTGAAGCGTTTGAGGATGAGGTGATGACCTTGCTCACTGCTATTGAAGTGAGTCAAAATCGGGATGGTTCAGCTAGTCCTGTTTTCCTTATAAGGCAATGAACAAAAGGCACCGCAAAGTAAAAAGGTTAGCATGTTCTATCAATTAAGACCATAAGTGAGGTCAGGCTAGCAACGACAAAGGTAAGGGGGAAGGGCCCAACTGATTCAATATGAAGCCTAGTGTTTTGTCTTGGAATGTTCGCAAATTGGATGAGATGAATAAAAGGTTGAGGATTAGGTATCTCCTTAGATCTTGGAAGGTTGATATTGCTTGTCTTCAAGAAACCAAGTTGGAGCTTGTGTCTAGGATAGTTGTGCATAATCTTTAGGTTGTCAACATGTAGACTAGTATTATTTTGGCTCGAGAGGTGCTTATGGACAGATCCTATTAATGTGGGATAAAAGGGTGGTGGAGAAAGTTGAGGAGTGTGTGGGAGGCTTATTCTGTGGTTTGCTCTTTCAAAAACGTCTATGATAATTTTTGGTGGGCTTTTGCAGGTGGTCATGGCCCTAATGTTGACACTGACAAAAGAGTGCCCTAGGATGAATTGGTGGGGTTTGGTGGACCTTATTGTGGCCCATTGGGAGTGATTTCAACATCACCCGTCATCCGAGTGAGAGATCTAGCAACACCCGTTCTAGCCTAGCTATGTCAAAGTTTTCGAAGTTCACTTCTGAAAATCTGTATTGCTTCCCTAAACATCCGGAATGCTATAGTGCTACCCAATGCATTGGGAAACACTTTAGCTTCCCTATCGATTATTTTAACGCAAAATATTTATCTCTCCTCGCTCCTCTACTCTTTCTGCCTTTCACTGGGGATTGTGTTAGAATTTTATAAAAAATGTGTGGGTATGCATAGAACTTGTATTTTTTTGTAAATAAATAATATTTTAATGGTATAGGGAAAGATAAGGGGAAGCTACTATGGAGTGTATTTGGATAGGAAAGCATAAAATAGTTTTGTTCCCTAAATTTAAGAAAAATCAAATAGAAGTTGTTGTTAGTCCTGATATGAATCTCCCCCTTATAGGTAGAAACTACAAGTGGTCTAATAACTATGACCCTTCGTCATGGCCCAAAATTAACAGACTTCTCTCTCCCAAGCCTAGTTTCCTAATGCTTCTCAAAGGAGGCTCCCCATACTCTTATCAAATCATTTCCCTTTACTTTTGGATTGTGTTGTTGTGGTAAAGTTAAATGGTTTTATGGATAAGATAAAACAATGGTGGAAAACCTATAGCTTCCAAGGCTCTCCTAGTTTTATTATGGCACATAAATTGAAAGCCTTGAAATCCGATTTAAAAAATGGAATGAGAATATATTTGGCAACGTTGAGAAGCAGAAAAATGTTGTTTTGGATGAAATTTGTGATCTTTATATTATTGCAAAAAGAATATCCTTATCTAATGATGAATGGTTGAGAAAGGAAGAGATCATCAAGGATTTAGAGAGACTTATTCTTCTCAAAGAAGTGAGCTAGAGGCAAAAGTCACTGGCTCTTTGATTGAAAGAGGGAGACAATAATATTAAAATCTTACACTGTGTGGCAAATTCGAACAAAAGAAACAACACCAATGAATCCTTAGTTGTTAATGGTTTTATCACTTTAGATCCTACAACAATAAAGGAGCATGTTGTGCAGTTTTACAATAAATTTTATTCATAACAATTCAGTTGGTGACCAAAGCTGTATAGTCTTTCTTTCAATTCAATCGGTGTTGAAGAGGTTAGGTGGTTAGAGAGAGCATTGGACAAGAGTGTGGTTTTTGAGGTGGTGACAGCCCAAAATGGTGATAAGGCACCAGGTCTAGATGGTTTTTTCATAACTCTTTTTTAGACTTGTTGGGAGGTCATTAAAGGGATTTCATGAATGTTTTCCAAGAGCTTCATCTTCGAGGGAAGTTTGAAAAGAGTCTCAATGCAACTTTTATTTCACTCATCCCTAAGAAAGCTAGGGTTGTGAATATTAAGGACTTCTGTCTCATTAGTCTTATGGGTAGTGTTTATAAAATCATCTCAAAAGTCCTAGCGAACAAACTAAAGACAATGTTGGAGTAAGTTATTTCCACGTCTCAAAATGCTTTCACCAAGGGGAGACAAATCTTAGATTCAATTTCGGTAGCTAATGAATTGTCTTGATAGCTTGATTAGATCAGGGGAACCCAGTGTGCTATGTAAGTTGGACCTAGAAAAGGCATACAATTGTTAATTGAGGTTTTGTGTTGGCTTTGAGGAGAAATGGAGAGGTTGGATCACCCACTGTATTTTTTGATTTGGCACCGGGTATCCGAAACTTCGCTTTGACTAATCCCGAGGGTACACAGGCCATCGGCAAAGAGTTTCCCACAAGTGCACATCGGTTAATTTAAGGGGCAAACCCCCAGTTTGATAGCCACAATAAGCAGTTTGCACTCAGTGGTTTCGAACCTAAGACCTTGAGGATTATACTCAAAGTCCTAGGCTGTCCAACCACTGAGTGCCTTTGGGACATAAAAGGGATCACCCACTGTATTTCTAAGGTGCATTTCTTGGTTTTGATTAATGCATCTTCATATGGTTTCTTTAATAGCTCTCATGGTCTGAAACAAAGGGATCATTTCTCACCTCTGCTTTTGGTGGTTGTGATGGAAGCTTTGTATAGAATGTTGTCTGCCACAATGGATTTTCGGTGGGGTCGAGGAATAACGACAAGTTGCTAGTGTTTCATCTCTTGTTTGCAAGTGACACTTCCATATCATCTTTGTCATCTGCTCTGCCTCTTCTTATGTTTTGAGGTTGTCTTGGGATTGAAAATTAACTTATTTAAATCAAAGTTAGTCCATGTTGCCATGTGGATGGTGTTGAGGGCTTGGCTTGTGTTAAACTATCAGTTATCTCAAAAGCTTAAGTTGATAGAAAGAAGTAAATTTAATCACTTAATCAATACTTTAACAATCCCCCTCACGTGTAGGCTCAAACTCCCTTTTAATAGATAAAGCCCAACACGTGAAATATTTAATTTAAATGGAGGATAATTTGACAGAGTCAATGTACGATCCCAAGACCTTGGCTCTGATACTATATTAAACTATCAGTTATCTCAAAAGCTTAAACTGATAAAAATAAATAAATTTAATCACTTAATCAATACTTTAACAATATTCTTGGGTGTACAGTGTCCTCTTTACCTTTGAAATATTTGGGGCTTCCTTTGGGGGATTCGTACAAGGCTAAATCAATACAAGATGGCATTGTTGAAAAATAGAGCGTAGTTTGACTGGTTGGAAGAGGCTTTATTTGTCTACATGTAGTAGGTTAACATTGATTAAAAGCACTCTTTCCAATTTGCCTACTTATTAATTGTCAATCTTCACCATCCCCGTATGTCTTGCCAACCGGATTGAGAAACTTTAGTGGGGTGGAATTGGTGACGAGTTCAAAATCCATCTAGTTAGTTGGTTTAAGATTTGTTCTAAGATTTTCTCTAGTGGTTTGGGGGTCAGAAATATGATTCAATTTAACCAAACTCTTTCGAAGAAATGGTTATGACTTTATGCCACAGAAAGAGAGGCTTTGTAGAGATCGGTGGTGGAACCCAAATATGATAGCACGAGGGGAGGATGGTGTTCCAACAAGGTTGTTGGGCCTTCGGGGTGGGGTTGTGGAAAAACATTACAAAGGGGTGGGGTTTTTTTCTCTAGATTTGTCAAATTTGAAGTGGGTGATGTGTCCAAGATTAGTTTTAGCATGACTTATGATGTGGAGATTATCCACTGAAGACAACGTTTTTGGAATTGTTTAGTGCTGCTCACTCTAAGGAGGCTTTAGTGGTGGACTATATACAGTTTTTTAAAATAAATATTCCGTGAAATATTTTTTTTATCAAATGAGTGCATGATTGGGAGGTGAACTTGATCACCTCGTTCTTTGAGCTCTTGTATTCTCTCAAGTTGAAACAAGGTGGCAAGGATAGAATCTGTTGGATCCCTCTAAAAAAGGCAAGTGTTCAAGGTCAAATCCGTTATCATGCCCTTTGCACTCTTGCTGGCTCCCCATTTCCATGGAAGAACATTTAGAGAACTAAGGCTCCTTTTAGAGTGCTGTTATTTATGCGGACAGCAACACTAGAGAGATTTTTAACTTTGGATAACCTGAACAAGAGGCAAGCCATAGTTGTGGATTGGAACTGCATGTGCAAGAGGAATGAGTAGACCATAGATCATCTTCTTCTCTATTGTGAAGTGGCTAGAGAATTATGGGTTTCAATCTTCCGTCTTTTTGTGGGTGATGCCTAGAAGGGTGGTGGAATTGATGGCTAGCTTGAGAGGTCATTAGAAAGCCATTGCATTTTAGGAAGTTGGAGAATGGCTCCTATGTGCTTAATGTGGAGCATTTGGTGAGAACAGAACACAAGGAACTTTGAAGATTGTGAGAGAGCGATGTTAGAGTTAAAAGTTGATATGTTCAAATCTCATTATGCTTGAATAGCGGCACACAATAGTCCTTGTATTTCTAGTTTTACTGAATTTCTAGACTTGTGTTCTTCTTTTTCTCCCTAATTGAGAGTCTCTCTTTGATACTCTTTGTGTACTTGGGCTGCGCCTTTTGCACTTTCTAATAAGAATGATTTACTTACCAAAAAAGATTTTTGTAAGTACACTTCATTGTTCATCAACAGGCAAATGTAAAATGTATCGTCAAAATTGTTGAAATAAGAAAACCAAAAGCAATAAAACAAATACAGAAACAGTAGTATCATGGACCTGGAAATTGTGGATCTCACATTTTAGATTCAAAGGTCCCATAAGGGAAAATTTGGTAAATGATCATGAGCTCCATTACTTGTAATATTATTCGATAGCCAGTTTTTATTACTGTCACCAAAACAAAACAAAAAAAGAACCTTTTGCACATATAAATGCTTTGAACATCAGTAAAGCTACAATTTTGAACTACATGGAGGGGAATAAAAGATGTACAATGGGCACAAAAGAACCACACCATTATGGTGTTTACGACAATCCTATTAAAAATCCATTCAAGTGAAAACACAAATAGAATGTTGTAACAGTTCTCTCTCTCTCTCTCTCTCTCTCTCTCTCATAAGATTGAACTTAAGACCTCAATAACCCCGTCAAACAGAACCCAATGACTAAGCAACACAAAACACATTATAACCATCAAATATATCATTACCTTTGCAACTGCTGAACCAATACGCTTTTCCCTATCAGATGCCTTTTTTTCATTTCCACGTAGAATGGCATATTCAAACTTTTCCTTAAACCTGAGAAACTCCAAAATCTCATGCCACAAGAAACACAAACATAATTGAAGACAACTTTTGCAAGAAGAGTTTATTACCATTGCTTGTCACCCAGTAGGTCAGGACAACAGAAGTTGAACAAGGCCCACAACTCCTAAAAAAAAAAAAGCAGAACACTATACCAGATCACATATCCAGTTTTTAATGACAATGCACCATAATAACTTTGGACTCCTTGATTATACTTATAGAAAATAACAAAAAGGTAACACAATGAATGCCAAACAGAATACCTTCAGATTGTTTTGTAATGGTGTGCCACTGATGATAATACGACAAGCACTTGGTATCTCAAGCAAACTTTTGGCTCTCTGTGTACTAGGATTCTTTATCAGATGCCCCTGGAGTTTTAAATAGGTTGATCAGATAAAGTGATGTCTCAAGGTTAAGTGGAAACAAATTCTTATACAAATGTGATGCTAATATGAGTAGTAACTAAAAAAATCAAATTGTAAGTATTAATAAACTAATGATAGGATTGGCAATGAAGCAAGGCCCAGGATGGGCCTCTCCCTTCCCAAACCCAGCAAAGTGCGAAAAATAATCTTCCCAAATCCTTTTGCACCTTATAAGGGGCAAGGAAGAATTCTATCAAGGGGAGCCAGATTCTCTATTGGTGTCCCATATACATGCAATGTGAAGCTATCAAGGGGAGCAGATTCTCTATTGGTCTCCTGTATACATGCAATGTGAAGCTAACATCTACAAAACTTCATGTTCAGCTTATGCAGGCAGTCCATGAATGCAGCTCTTGAATGCCTAGGCATTCAACTAAGCTGAAAATCTCAACCTTTTATGCCAGCACTCAAGTTCCGTCACCATTACTTCTTTTCAATGTTAGATTCCTGAGCTCCAAATGCTCAACTCCATGCTTTCCTAAACTCCACAATCCCAAAAACAATATGATTCTGAATTAGTCCTTGACGTTTGGAATGGTCTGATATCCCAACTCTGAAAGCTAAAGAGTTGCACCATTCCTTATGGTAGTCATTCTTGAAATGGAGAATAAAATTACAGTACAGGCTCAATTGTTTAGGGACCACTGTAATAAACAAACATCCTCGCATTGGCAAAACAATAAGCCCTTGATGGGCTTCACTCAAGCCATGCCAAACAGAGCACTAAATTTTTTATTGAATTTACAATTGTATGCATCTTTGGAGACGATTCATCCTCTGGAGGCATCTAACTTATTATTTATTTCTACACAGTTTTCCTCAAACCTAAACAACTGATTCAAATCTCTCCCAGCACCCACTTATTGCATACTGTGACACAAAGTTGTCCAACATTACCTACAAAAAAAAAAAAAAAAAGTTATCCCAAAAAAAGTTTTCACCTTGGGTCAAACAAATTTAAATCCTCACATATGCATATTTTTTTATAAATGTGGTAATCACAAACATATAAACGCATACATATGTACGAGTACAAAGGCAGTAGAGTTGGGGGCTGGGCAATAAAATTGACTGCCTTACAGTATGGCCATCACACATATGAACAAATTTACAATTCTTTTGAAGATGGAAACCACGGGAAAAAAATAAGACTTCTCAATGCTTGGCAACAATATGAGTAACTAAATACCTCATCAAGTATCATATAATCCCATGTAACACTATCTTCACTTCCTTCATTATCGTAATAGTAGTCACCCCGTAAAGATTTAGAGTTGTTCCGTACAATATCATAAGTTGTAAGAAGGACACCTTTGTCCTGTGAGGAGACAACAAATGCAAGATGTCACAAAATCTTATCATGCCACCCAACAACATGCAAACCAAGAGAAGGGTTCTAGAACCCCATGGCAACAGTTCTCTAGAAACTATATTTTAATATCAAAATTGCTAAGTAAGCATTACATAGAAATGACAGATTTTGAATTTTCCAAGTTGAGCATTTAACCAAATCTAAAATGAGGACGATTGTGCGAATGAAATTAACGTATTCCAGACTTGTGTGAGAACTTATTCAACCCCCAAGTTTCAAGTTCAGTCTGAAGCATAAACTTAGTTGCATGCTTAGCCTCTATTTGCCAGTAAATATGTTATGTGCCGACTCAGATTTAATACGTGAAAGGGACATATCTAATACCTGAAGTATATACTGGAGCTCATACTGCCGAGCTTTTGGACAAGTCCCATAGTACCTACATTGAAGAACAGGTTTGGTGACTGCAGCAATTCATACAAAAATATTTATATTTTTTCTTTATCAATAAATTAAATTTTGTTTTCTCATATAAGAAATAAGAGGAAAGGTAGAAAAGACACAAGCCAAGCAGCATTACTCTCTTATCTTCTCAGAGAGCCCCACGGCTGATAATTCTTTGATCCAATGGGGCATCAGCGTTTTTGGGGCCACAACCATTGCCCTCTTAATCAAACGCGAGTGGAATAATCCAGCTAAGAAGCCACATATCTGCACTCAGAAACAAACCAGCATTGAAACAAATTTTAAATATATAAAATAATCTAAAAACAAAATTTCCTAGTAAAACAGATCCAATTTGTTTACCTGCATTGTCTTCCCCAGACCCATGTCATCCCCTAAGATTCCACCCTTACCCTGACAATGCAGAGCCCATAGCCACCTTAAGCCATCACGCTGATGTGGATACAACATTTTAGCAATCTTACCAGGCAACTTGTACGTAGATTTTGAGCCACTAAAACTAATAGACCCATCATCCTCCAAAACAGAACCATCCGCATAATCATCCAAAACATCATCACCATGTGAATCATTATACTCATCCTTAAGCTTCATTCCCCACTTCTCCACCACCTTAACCGTTTTCTTGCCACTCAAAATAACACAATCATCCTCCCCATCATCCTCTCTTTCTTCAACTTTAGAATCAAACAATTGCTGGACAGGAACTAACTTCTTATCCATCCTCCGAGGTAGAGGATCATTTGTTTTTGCTCCACTATGTTTCTTAGTCTCCTGTACCCCACCCATAAAACCATCATCCTTAGAGTCAAACACCTTCTCCTCTTCAGTTTCAGTCTCAAAAGGCTGTCTCCTGGACGTCAATTTCTCATCCACCTCTCTGGGTTCATTTCTATTTAGCTTTCCACTAGTGTTCTTCACTCCATGTGCCCTATTACCTTCAGAAACATTCCACAAATCACTCTTCTCCTCATGCTCTTCTACAGCATTCTCAACCCCACCTCCAGCACTATTAACCAAGTCCGACGAGGAACTAGACATGTCTGATGCAAGCGAAAGCGAAGACCCTGCACTCATATATTCAGGAAAATCAACTTTCTTCTCTTCACTCATTTCCTTCTCTCTCACCAAATCCAAAGAATCCTCGACCAATTCAATCCTCTTTGGAACCCGCTTCTTCTCAATGGACAAAAAATCAAACTTGGCGCTCAAATCGCTGAGAATATCTCTAATCTCATTTCCACCCTTATTCTCACCACCACCCTCACTCGCATTTTTGGGTGGCGGTGAATCAAATTCAGTGATATCAGAAAACGTTGGGTCATCAAGCACCACTGTATCATCAGAACTATCATTGTGTCGAGTTGAAACTTTACATAGACGCCGCCTACCTTCGATCTTAACCTTCATCGGCTTCTCTTTCTCTGGAAACTCATCAAAGAGAAGTTATATATAAATAAGAAAACGAAAATGGTTTCGCATATACATACAGAGAGAGAGAGGAGTACCGAGAGGAGAATCAAGACCGGTGATTCCTGAGAATTGAGAAATATTCTCATCGTCGTGGTCGTCGTTGTTGACCTTTGATGGCTTCCCTTCTCCTTCTTCAGTGTGAAACATTATTGCAAATTTTAAAACAAAAACAAAAATAAAAAATAAAAATAACTATTGAGAGAAATTCGTACCAAGAGGAGAATCGAAATCGCTGATTCCTGAGAATTGAGGAATATCATAATCGTCTGCGAGACGCAATATTCAACAATTAGTCCAAATTTTCAAACCCAACAGCAAAAATTCAATTTTTTTTTTGTATTCATCCAAAAAAAAAAAAACAACAAAAATTAAAAAATGTTAGGGATAGAGAGAGGGAAATGAGTTTGTACCCGTGGAGGGCCTGGAGGAGGGTTTCGGAGGAGCGGAGAGGTCTTGAAGGAGACGGTAATGGCGGTCGTTGAGGCTCAGTGGTTTCTTGCTGCTCTTCATCTCCGCAATTGGTTTCCTTTTTTGTGCTGGAACCAAAGAAAGCTCTCTCTTAGAGTGGGGATTGTAAAAGTGTTTTTATAATAGAAAGTTAAGAAACGAGAAAGTGAAGGAGATGTTTGGGTTTTTTGTAATTCTTGTGGGCTTTTCGGAGGTCATTTCGGCTTCATGGTTTTCCCGCTGTGTGTGTGATTTTTGAATTTTGGATACTCGGAGGCCGCTAGCATTCGCACGCGCAAAGGAAACTTTTTTTTTTTTTGTTTTTAACAAAATGTATGTGTTTCTTTACATGTTCTATAGCTATTAGTAGGGGTGGGCAAATTAACCGTTACCGTTTAACCGGCTGTCTACCGGCTTCAACCGAACCGATATAAACCGTAGCCGATATGCCGATATCCTTATCGGTTAAAAAAAGTATACCGGAATTCGGTCCGGTCCGGTCCGGTTAAGCGGTTCTTATCGGTTAACCGGTTAACCGATAAGAAACCGGAATTTTTTTTTTTTTTTTTTTAAGTCCTAGTCCCAAAACGGCGCCGTTTAGTCTTTTAGAGAGGTTTCCAAATTCCCACAAGTGACACAGGTTTCCGAATTTGTGTAATGGTGTTGCCCATGACTTATTTTCCTTTTGCTAAGTGACTTTAATTAGTTAATACTTTGTTTATTATTCATTAATGAATTTTATTTTAATTTGGGTTTGGGTAGGTTTGATGTTTTTTTTTTAAGTGATGGCATTTGATGAGATTTCTTTGCCTTTGGTAAAAGCATTTTTCATTAACTAGTTTTGCTAGTCTAATTAGCATTCATTATGTTAATTAGTCCATTTGCTTTGGAAAAATGTATTTTATAATATTAAAAAAAAAAAAAAAAAAAAAAAGAGTTTAAGTGGATCAATATAAAAAAGTTTCAATTTTTAGCCCAAAAAACAAATATTTGGGTCCCAACAAAGAGTATTTGGTCCCTAAAACAACTTATTTTTAATAAATTATTTTAGCCCAACAAAAAGTATTTGGGCTCTCAAAAGTCAAAAAAACTCATTTTTGGTTTTTGGCCCAACAAAATAAATCAATATAAAGCTCTCGGTTAAATCGGTTAACCGGTTTAACCGGACCGTTTAACCGTGTACCGTTTTAACCGAAATTATCAATTAAAATTCTTATTGGTTCGGTATCGGTTAATAAACCGTTTAACCGAAAATTATCGGTTAATAACCGATAAGGTCCTTAACCGGACCGTTTTGACCGATACTCAGGCCTAGCTATTAGAGCATTTCTTACAGCCAATTTATTTTCTTATATTTAGGAAAAATCTCAAAAAATTACCAAAACGCACCCACATCATAATTTCTAAATATAACAATATCAAAGGGCATCTACAGTATTTCTTAATGTATTGAAAAACACTGTAGATGCCTAATGCATTATTAAATTATAAAAACCTAATTATCTCTCCTCTCTCATTCACATGTCCCAACAATTCTCTCTCCTTTCTCTTTGGTTGCAATGATAAAAAGAAATAGTATTTAATTCATATAGAGAAAAATAAGGAAATCTATTGTGAAATATTTTTTTACAAGGAATCAAAAAGTAATTTTATTCCCTTAATTTAGGAAAAATGGTTGGGAAAACACACCCACACACACACACACACATATATATATATATATATGCAATTTAAACACATTATTTTAAAATACTGCATTAGAGAAAATTCGATCTAGTTTAAATTAAAATTTTGTCTTTTTTTATCTGTTTGTTTTATTTGCTTTTTTACCTTTTCTATTTACTTCGTCAGTAGAAATTTATTTTTTTTTAACTAAGAGCACTAGCAGCAGCTTCCCAACCATTTTCCTTCAATTTAAGGAATAAAACTACTTTTTGATTCCCAATAAAAAAATATTTTACAATAAATTCCCTTATTTTTCCCTATATGAATTAAATACTATTTATTTTTATCATTGCAACCGATGAAATAGGAGAGATGAGAGAGAATTGTTGGAACATGCGAAGGAGAGATGAGAGAGAATCAGTTTTTTATAATTTAATAATGCATTGGGCATCTACAAAATGCATCCTTTGATGTTGGTTATACTTATGACTTCTGATATGGGTTTCTTTTGTGGTTTTTTTGAGATTTTTCCTAAACATAGGGAAGAGAATGGGCTATAGGAAGTTTGGTACTAGTGCTCTAAGACCTCGATCGACCTAACTCTTGAAACCCCGAAGCTCCTCCCTTTGCAAAGCCTTGTCCCCAAATCTTAGCTCGGGAGGAGAGAAGAGCAGAACCAACCCCACCCCCCCAACCCTATGTACCCATAACATCTCAACCTAAACTAGGTTAAAAAATCAATTCGGGCCAAGTTTTGGTCTAGGTGCCCCTTGTTGAGCAATCACTAGGACTGAGGATCAATCACTAGTGCCCTAAAAACCCCAATAGTCAATCACAACCCGTTAGTGCACAGTTAAAGTGTTTTTCAGGACTCTCATACGATGGTTCATGCCAATAAATTCACCCTAAAACTGTAACACTCCAGAAATTTAAACAAAAGATTAATTAAATTTCAAGCACCTCCCTCAAACTCATCTACCGTAAATAAGTCTCAAGTGAACCCCAAGGGGTTGGCCCAAGTGGTGGAGGCTTTGGTCTTGGGGTTTGCTCCCTTCAAGGTCCAAGGTTCAACACCTCATGAGTACAAACAATTTCTTGGAGCAACACCCCCTGGTGAGAAGCCAATGATTTAACCAATTCCGTGTAAAAAAACTTCCGAGGGTGTGGTGTACGGGACCGTGGTTTACTCTGCAGGAGTGGGTCCAAAGGGCCCTACTTTGGAGAGGCTCCCCAACATTAAAAAAAAAAAAAAAGAAAAAAAAAAAGGTGATTTATCTTAATTGTACCCTTGGAAAATTCCGAGGAAATGAACATGCAGTAAAAGGTCTTACTTCAGGTTTCCATAGAAATATGTGAAACTATAAAATAGGCGTGGCACACAAAGGAGGTAATTGAGTGCGCTACCATTCCTTTCAAATGGAGGAATGAAGTAGCAAAGAATACCAATAGTTGTTATGATACCAAACCGAGAAAAATAATACTAATAGCCATAGCCAAAGAAGAAGTCAGATAATATGGGAGGCGAAAAATTGGTAATTCAGAAGTCCAAGCCAAGCAAGGCACAAATAAGGGTTAACAAACATGGTAGGCACATTACAAATCAATACATGAAGGAGCTCTCACACAAACACACAAAAAGACGACAAATTATTATTGCTTAGCACTTGTGCTAAGGAAATAAAAATCAATATAGAAGTTAAAAGCAGAATTTTCCACATATAATATTAAGGAGTTAACTGGAAATGTTTATTAGAGTAAAATAAAATGCGGAACTTGAAAGAATATATAGTGATCTGAATCGAATGGAAAAAAACAAATTTCAGAAGAAAAAACTTGGAAATTGCCATTGCAAACCTTGATCTATGATTCCCACCATTAGACTTTTCAGTACCCTCTGTAGTCTTAAAGAACTTCACTTGATATCTTTGGCGGTTGATTGGAAATTTGGACTAATTGTAAGTTCTCGAAACCCTAACTTCAATTTTTATGGTCATTTTCGCTGGTATGGTTGCTTCGCTTCACCCAAAAATCGTATTCACCATTGCCCATTGGAACTGGATCTATGGCAGTGATGGCACACATCACTCTCTTCCGTCACTACTAGATAGAGAGAAACAAAAAAAAGAAGAAGAAAGAGAAACAGAGAAAGAGAGGGAGCAAGAGCCACAAGAGTGATTTGGGAACAGTCAAGATTTTTAGGGAGCCCTTATTTGGGATTTGGGTGGGCACATGGGCAACAAGAATTAGTGACGAATGGCAAATTTTTCAACTTTTTTGAAGGTTTGGAAGTTGGGAAGTGGAAACAACCCAGCATATGTATGGGTGAGAAAAATAAATTTATTTCATAAAAGTGAGGTAAGACTATAAGTGGTGTTTTGTGAGATTTTTTTAATTGATAATGAGTGTTATAATATGTAAAACTTAAAGGAAATTTCTTATTTCATAAAAATTTCAATACTGTGAATGTATAAATTCCAAGTTCATGTTAATCATATATACTGAAATTTGGTCGAAGTTTCTAATATAGTTGATTATATTTATTGGCTCAAATCATGTCAGCTATAATTTAATTTCTTTTTCTACGCTTTTTCAATGTACTTTTAAGATTCAGACATGATAACCAAAAGAACAAAACCATTGCAATAACTAAGGGGTGTACAAGAGGTTGTAGTTAGCGGTTATTGGCTAAAACTGCTAACCGCAACTGCCTAAGGCGGTTATTGAATTTTAATAACCACAATCACTCCGATTAGGCGGTTAGTAGTTATTCAAACCAATAATAGGGCATTCGGGCTTTTTGAGGTGTTTTGGGCCTTTTGTGCCTATTTTTTGGGCTTATTATAAATAGTTTTGAGTCAAAGTGTTCCCAAAAACAATGAATATGATGAAACCCTATTCTTAACTCGTATTTAAAACAACACTATTTTCGTGTTTAACACCAAAACGGCGTCGTTTTAATGTTATATATTTAATATAAAATATAAAATGTATATTTATATTACTATATATAAGGGTAGGTAGTTAGCGGTTATTAACTGCTTTTTCCTACTGCTAACCGCTCTGCCCTAGGCGATTAGTGGTTTTTTATAACTGCATATTAAAGCAGTTATGCAGTTAGCAGTTGTGGGACAGTTATAACTGCCCTGTTTGTACACCCCTAGCAATAACAAAAAATCACTTGCAATTCACAGTTGTCCTACCTATTTTAACAAGATCTCTCAAAATCCTAATTGTTGAGTTTTTTAGTTATCTCTCTAGACAGTCTCTGCTTGCAACTCACAAAATTGACAACAATTCAAATCAAAATAATGAGAGAGTTTTTAATTTGTTTTTATCTTTCCTAACATAGAACAACAACCTGTAGACGACATAACCATTTAGAAGTGGTGTAAAATCACTCAAGGCAAGTCGCACTTTTTGAGGTTAGTATTCTAAGCTCAATTCCTAATCTAAGTGGTTTTGTAATTTGGATATATGTTTATTAAATATTTAGAATATTGGTTGTTAGAATTTAAAATTTTAATTGGAGAATTTGACACATGGGAGCTATTATATTATATTGTTCTTCGTGTGAGTTTGTTCATTGTTAACCTATGCATATTTTTTCTTTCTTTTCTATTGACTCCAATATGACCATGTAAATTTATTTGTAGATGATAGGAAAGCCAAATACAATACTTGACTTTTTCAAAAGAAAAAAATGCACAAAGTTCAAATGCCAATGTTGACGATACATCATCGCCAACTTTGATATCCAAATTTCTGAAAAATCTCCTAAAAACCTCAGAGAGTTTATGTCAATGAATTTGATATTAGTTCATTGGATTTTGATCTTGGATTGCATCGTCAAATATGGGATTATGATGTTAATCAATGAAATGAAATTTGAAGAACTACATTAAAGGTGGTTCGTACCAATATATTATCCCAAAGTACCCGAAATCTAGACAAGAAAATCATCTTTGTAGCTCTCAACCTTCGTGGTTCATGTTATTTCCTTCATGGCTCGAATATTGGCACGATAAAGATACAACATTTTGTCTGCCATGCTTTCTATTTAATAAGCCATCTAGGTACTGTACACAATTTGTATTCACTATAGATGAATTCAAGAGTTGGAAGAAATTTAAATATGAAAAACATTGTACTTTTCTTAATCATATAGGGAAATATCCTAATTCATTTCACAGAATTGCGGAGAGGTCATATGAAGACTTGATGAACCAATCTCAACATAGACAAGATGCAGTACTTCAATGCATTGCATTTTCACCATGCCAAAGCCTCAAAATCTGTTTCCATATTGTTTCCTTTCTCATTCTTATCACAAATGTAGACATCATCTTCAAGATAAACATCCAAATCATTTTTTATGGATCGGATGATGTCACGGCTTCTAATATGTTCGAAATACTTTGATTGACCAAGGGAAACTTTTGGAACTACATCTCTAACAATTGCACTTGAGGAACTAGCATTTACTTGGGTAGTTTCTAACAAGATAACTGAATTTTGAGCAAAGACATATAACTCATATAACTCTTGCAGAATTGTCAGCACATTGTTAGTATGAGTACTAGCTTCAGTCCTAGGATAAAATGATAGGAAAACATAAATTGATCAACTTCATCTTGTATCTTGGATCCAACACAGCAGCTAAGGACATCAACAAATTGCTATCACCCCAATACTTATCAAATTTTGCAGCCATCTTAGTTGCCATTGATCTTATGTAATCATTCATATCCTCACACTTAATCACCAATACTTCTTTCATCCTCCAAACCTCAGGTAAAAATAGATTTTCAATAGGGTAGTCACTACTAAATACAACATTGGTTACATTATTGAAAACTGACAAAACCTAGTTGATTTTCTCTATCACATCCCACTGTTTAGGACTTACAACCCGTTGAAAAGTTTGATCAACTCTATGATACCTAAGAAACACTTCTTTGAACCTAATTGCAGTCTCCAACATCATATAAGTGTTGTTCCAACGTGTGAGAACATCTAAAATCAGCTTCTTGCAAGGTAAATGCAATCTATTTGCTATCTCACTAAAAACATTCAACCTACCCTCAGAAGCCACTATATATTTTATACTCTGCCTCATAGAATCTATAATATCCCCAATTTCTGCAAGCCCAACTTGCACCAACAAGTTTGCAATATATGCACAACATCTCACATGAAACAACCTACCCCCAATAGGCAAAGTATTCCTCAACTCAAAATCATCTCTAATCAGTCCAATGGTAGAATTATTAGCTCTAGCATTATCAATAGTAATTGTAAGAACTTTATCCTCAATTTTCCAATAAGAAAAGCAATCTCTTAATGCATTAACAACAACAATACCAGAATGTGGAGGAGATACATTACAAATGTTTAAAATTCTTTTTTGGAGGCACCAAGTAAAATCCACAAAGTGGCAAGTCACCACCATAAATGACACTCTTTGGGAGGAAATCCACATATCAGTGGTGATGTTTACCTTATCAACTAATTTAAAAAGTGTTATTAGCTTCATTTTTTCAGTGTTGTAAGTGGTAATGCAATCATTTTTACAGTTGCACGGCTAATTTGTTCCCAATGGTGTGTGCAAGCCCTCATGAACTTGTTAAAAAGTTCATGCTCCATCATATTAAAAGGGTACTCGTGGAGTAGTACTATATGGGCAGCAAGTTCCCTAACCCCCCTCTCATTAAAACTAAAATTTGTCAAACTCACTACACCATCAGTGTCACTATTAAGATCAAATGATAAAGTTTTTCGCTTTTTATTGCTATTAAACTCCACAAATTGACACATGAAGTCAAATGCTTATTTAGTGTTGAGGTAGTACTTGATTTACCAACAGAAAACAACATCTTACACCAATTGCACTGTGATTTTTTACTCCACCTATTGTAATTGAACCAAAGTCATTCCAGACTTTGAAAGTCTTTTGCCTTTTCTTCTTTTGATAGGGTACCTTCCCACTCCCATCCCTAGCCTCAGATTCACCAACAACAGGAGAAACAATGTTAACAGGTTGATTTGGTGCATTTTCAATCCTACCAGACCCACCAGATCCAGGGGTAGGATTGACAGTAAGTGTATCATCACCTAAATCAACTTCATTGGCTTCCATAGACTGACTCATATTCTTCAGAATTGTTAATTACAAAATTTAATTGATGATTAAATTCCAGCTTTCTAACATGACAAATTTTTAACTAACATAAATAATTCTATAAGACTTTACTAAACAGATTCTATTGAAAGGATTAAAGAGGCAGAGACTAAACACATGGAAGATTCTATTATGTTAAGTGTTAACTAACAAAGAGCATGGCTGGTTTTAAACAATCAATAACAGAATCTTGGATAATAACATAATGGAATAATAGATAGACATAGGTTGATAGGTACATATCAATTTATTTTAATCAAAGCATTAAGTAATCAGAGAGTAAATGTTAACATAATCTTGAGTAATAACATAATGGAATAATAAATAGACATAGGCTGATAGGTACATAGCAATTTATTTTAATCAAAGCATTAAGTAATCAAAGAGCAAATGTTAACAGAATCTTGAGTAATAACATAATAGAATAATAGGTAGACATAGGCTGATAGGCATAGAGCAATATGTTTTAATCAAAGCAATAAGTAATCAGAGAGCAAATGTTAACAGAATCTTGAGTAATAACATAATGGAATAATAGGTAGACATAGGCTGATAGGCATATAACAATTTGTTTTAATCAAAGCATTAAGTAATCAAAGAGCAAATATTAACATAATCTTGAGTAATAACATAATGGAATAATAGATAGACAGAGGCTGATAGGTACATAGCAATTTATTTTAATCAAAGCATTAAGGAATTAGAGAGAAAATGTTAACAGAATCTTGAGTAATAACATAATAGAATAATAGGTAGACATAGGCTGATAAGCACAGAGCAATATGTTTTAATCAAAGCATTAAGTAATCAGAGAGCAAATGTTATTTCTATCTAGGGTTTCCTATTCATTACTCAAAGCATAAATTAGAACAATTTTTTAAAAAACCTCAAGGCTCAAACAATCAGACTGTTGCAATTGCCAATAGCTAATAGGGATTGTAGCTTACAAATTCGAAAAACCAATTTAAGGAGGCAGACCTTCCTCCCTCAAATGTTGAAAATTATCAACATTAGAGTTAGGAACAACCAAATTTGAAAATAAAATAACAAATACTCTAAAAATTTAAAGAGTTAGGAATTAGGGTTCAGGAACTTAGGAGTTAGGAAAAACATAACTTAAAGTCAACTTCCCTCTTTAGAACGTTTTCTCTCTCGTTAGCAAGAAGCAAACAACTGAACAAGTGTATGCAATCTCTTGTAACTTACATACATGTATAAAAGGGGGATGAGGGGATTTGGGAATGAATAAAAAATAAACCAAAGACTGAAAGCCTAGTACTCGAGTATCATTTCCGTCACAGTCAGATCAAAAGTCATCATGTTTGTCTCTGCCATCGTTATGTACTAGGGCTTGGAGAAGATAAACCTGCCACACCACAACCAAAAGGTCACAAAAAAGTTGAAAAGAACATAAATAAACAAGGTAAAGAACACACACACAAAAAAAAAGAAGGGATTTGGCGGCGAGATTGGACGTGATAGGAGAAAAATTGGTATCCTCTTCTGGTTCAAAACAGAAGCGACTAAGCGAGTCACACGATAGCTCAAGAGTTTCTCTCACAAAACTTGTACGACTGGTTAAAAAGCCATTAGATGAATCTCAGAGGATCCATCAACGGCTCAATTAGGAATCAGAAATGAACGGGTTGTTGGAGGGGGATGAGAAGGATTGTATGCGTACATTCAACTCTTCAACCACGATGGGAGATGTAATGAATGCTCACAGTAGGTTGCATTCAATGGATCACCCCTGTCATCTCTCTCTATCACCCTAGTTTTCGAAATTTGGTCCTCAAGAAACCACTAGTAACTGGAATGGAGGAAAGAGTCAAAGAAATTAGAAAATTAGGTTAAAACTGAAGTTACATTTCAGTTTCATTCCCAGAATCCCAACCGTTGGATTTGTGAAAATATAAAAAAATTTAATAAATGAACGGCTCGATTTGGAAACAGATTTGACCAATCGCTGGGGGCGTGCCACGTGTCATGACGTTTGGTTTACCAAAACAATGATCCCATGCGACCATTTCTAATTAAATCTGGTGTGCTCATTTAATAGGGTTCGTGGATTATATAAATCTTTTTACAATTTAATTTCACTCGTTAGATCAAATCAATTAGGGCATGTTTACGGAGCTTGCGATACACCATATAACTTTTACATGATCTAATGCTTTACAACTATCTTCCATTACACGTATCCAACGACCAAGATTTCCTAAAAAAATTTGGAGGGCTAAGACAGCCCACATGCATATAGAGACGCCTGTCACCGTGTCAGTCTCAGTGACTGTGCATGCGTGGGGAACAAAAGCTGCTGATCTTATCCTCTGCATGCGTGATTGAATATCAGTTGTCGGATCAACTCAATCAGGGGAAGATTACAGAAATTCTGATACACCATATAAATCCTTCATGATCAAATGCTTTACAGCTGTCATCCATTACAAGCATCCAACATCTTATATTTCATCAAAAAAGCTGGACGGTTGAGACAGCTTGTGTGCACACCGAGACTCCTGACACTATGTTAGTCTTGTTGACTGTGCGTGCGTGGGGAAGTTATCTGAGATTGAAGTTATCCTTAAAGTGCGTGAGATGGTGAAACCGGTTCCATGCGAGCACATTAAATGATCTTGATCGTTTATTTTAATCTTTATTTTCTCGTTCAATTCAGAATGCTCAATAGTGAGCTCAATGTGTCGTGTGGAACACCATATAACTCTCACGTTCGGAATGGCTTACAACTGTATTCCATTTATCAAATCCAACGGCACGGATTAAATTAAATTAAATTGGACGGCTATGATTCTAAGATGATTTCCAATTTTTCGACATATGAAATATTTCAAATTTCAAATTATAAGAATAATCTAGTATGCGTAATTTAAGGTGAGATCGCCTCTTAGTTATTAATAATTGATCTAAACCGTTAAACTTAAACACAAAATTGTATTTAATTGAATCCTAACCGTTTAATTAACTCAAGAAACATGTGTGTATAGTACCCCATCAGAACTCTAAAACAAACGATTTTTAAGTAAATAGGTTTAAAACTTATAGTATTATTTAACATTATTTAGTATAATTAGACACTAATCAGTAGTATTATCATATGTTAAAACAGTTAAATTGTTAGTACTTAACACCATTAAATCATTTGATCAAAAAAAGAAAAAAGAACAAACTATTAAGGCATTAACAATGTTAGACGTTAGTTGATTCCATAAATTAAAAAATTAAAAAATAAGCAATGTAAAAATTAATAAAGCAAATAAATTATTCACTTGACTTAGTGTATACAAATAATACAATATATATAATATACTAACTTACTAAGTTACTAACTAGTAGTCTAATAGTATTAGTTAATAGTTAATAACTTAATATCTAAATATTGTATATGTAGTAATTAATATGTTAAATTCTTAAAATTAAACTATAATATTAGTATATAACGTCACACACTATTAAGTTATTAACTAACAAACTAGTAACATAGTTAGTTAATGTCAATTGTCACACACTATTATCAAATAATGTCATTATGTCACACACACTAATCACTATCATCATATAACATATAGTATTATTTAGAATTTTAGATAATATGTTAAATTGTTAATACTAACACCATTAAATCATTTGATCCAAAATATATATATATATTATTAAGGCATTAACAATGTAGACGTTATTTGATTCCATAAATTAAAAAATTAAAAAATAAGCAATATAAAAATTAATAAAACATTAATAAATTACTCACTTGACTTGGTGTAAGTCAAATAATACAATATATATAATATACTAACTTACTAAGTTACTAACTAGTAGTCTAATAGTAGCAGTTAATAGTTAATAACTTAATATCTAAATATCGTATATGTAATAATTAATAATTTAATATGTTAAATTTTTAAAATTAAATTATAATAATTTGTATATAACATCACACATTGTTAACTAACAAATAAGTAACATAGTTAGTTAGTCATAGACTCACACACTATTATCATATAATGTCATTATATCACATACATACACACACACTAATCACTATTAGTCTATTATCATATAATATATAGTATTATTTAGTTATCACCATTACATAGTTTAAACTTAATTAAGTGTCCAACCACTAAATTAAAGTGTCACACATACACACTAAGTGTCCAACCACTTATCAATCCCATGGTCTTATACACTTAATTAATAATTAATAGAATTATAGAAGTTTCAAATTCGTATACTTGTATTAGTTTTATACACTAACAAGTAACATTGTTCATAGACATAGTTACATTTTGTAACATGAGAGTACTTTGAGATTGTATATGTGAAGATTTATGTAAAGTAAAAAAATGAAAATGGAATGCTAAGAGAATATTTTTTTGAATATTACTCTTTGTAGAATGCTAAATGATAAGTGCCAAATATTGCATATTTAGACCCCTTTATTTACATTAGTTAATCCTTTAGTTGTGTCGTTATTTAATATTTTGTGTTAGTTTTGTGTTTTTAGTGTTTTGTAGGTCATTGAAGAAAAACTGCAGCTTTAAAGGAAAAAATGCGAAGTTTGGAAGAAAGCATACTTTGAGAAGACCTAGATTGTGTGGTTAAGTCTAACCAAATCTAAGGAAAGGTTAAATCAGATTAAAGTTCAGATTGGATAAGATTTCGGATCGGATTCAAATTCAGATTCTGCACACGTCTTAGTATTTTGACCATAACTCTCCGCTCAAATATCGGATTGAAGTGATTCAAATGGCATTGGAAAGCTAGCTCAAAATACTACAATTTTTTGTGAAATAGGATTTTCGTAATTCGTACATTTACTATGTCAAAATCGCCCCGCAATTAAAGGACACAAATCTGGACGAATCCTATTCCGATTTCAGACTTCTATTTTGACTGGGAGACAGACTTTCGAATTATCTAGGTTTACTTGGGCTTCTAGGACTTCCCTAAGCCTATAAATAGACTTCTTTGCATTCAAGAAAAGACACACAATCCCAGAGAGCAAAATTCTTTTGTTTAGTTTTTCTTTAGGTTTAGGTTTAGGTTTAGATTTTATTTTTATGTGGAGCTAAATTCCCAACTAAGGTTGGGGATGAAGCCTCACCGATGAAGAACATCAATACTTTTATGTAAGTTTTTATTATTATGATTTTATTGGGTTTTATATTTCAATTGTTTTACTTCTAATCAATTGTGTGGAGTAATTCTTGGATATCTCTTGTGATTCAAGGATACATGTGATGATTTGAGATAATTTCATATGATTGATTGCTTGGCTTTTAACTCATAAAAATTGGATATCCCTTGTGATTTGTTCTACGGATACATCTGGTGTTTCAATTGAATTTGGATTCCTTTTGTGATTTGGTCAATGAATGGATACATGGGATGGTTTTGATTAATTCTTTGAAGCATAGTAAAACATATCTATGATTTAATTTGTGAGAACTTCGGATTAATATTGATGAACATAAAGTATGTTGTTATGATTTGGTGAGTGTGAATTCCCAAACCTTAGTACCTTTATCCTTAGATTTACTTATTTTATTTAGTTTATGTTTATCCTTTAATTTTCAAAACTCAAAAATCAAAACCCTTTTGGAACTAGATTAGGATTTAATTAGTTTAGATATAAATTGTTCTTTCAAAAATACAATTCTCTGTGGGATCGACCTCGCACTTGCAATCCATTAAACTACAATTGATTCGTGCACTTGCGAGTTAAATAAATTTGCACAACAGTTACTTGCCATTTTGTGGATTCTAATTGGCTACTCCAAAAGAGGATTTTAAATTTTTGTAATGTACCTCCTCCACATTCGGGTGTTATTATTGCTGAAGCTTTGAGAAACAGTTTTATTGAATGGGGCATTTTGGATAAAGTATTTACAATAACTATTGATAATGCAAGTGCTAATGCTGCTGCCATTGACATTTTGAGGGATGATATTGAGTTGAGGGGTAGTTTGCCTATTGGGGGGCTTATGTTTCATGTTAGGTGCTGTGCTCATATTACCAATTTGTTGGTGTAAGCAGGGCTTTCAGAAAAGGGGACATAATAGATTCTGTTAGGCAGGGGATTAAGTATATAGTGGCTTCTGAGAGGCGGTTGAATGTATTTAGTGATATAGCAAAGCGGTTGGACTTGGGTTGTAATAAACTTATTTTAGATGTTCCTACTCGATGGAATAGCACCTACTTGATGTTGAAAACTGCAATTAGGTTCAAGGAAGTGTTTCCTAGATACCATAGAGTAGAGCAGGCTTTTCTGTGGGTGATAAGTCCTGAACAGTGGGATAAGGTTGAGAATGTGAACAAAGTTTTAGCTGTTTTCAATGATGTGACCAATGTTGTCTCTGTCAGTGACTACCCTACATCCAATCTGTTTCTACCTGAGGTGTGTAGAATGAAAGAAATTGTGGATATTAAGGCTGTAGATAGGAATGAATATATAAGATTAATGGCAGCTAAGATGAGTGATAAATTTGATAAGTATTGGGGTGAATCTAATATGGTGATGACCTTAGCTGCTGTGTTGGATCCTAGATACAAAATGAAGTTGATTAGGTTCTGTTTTCCTATCATTTATCCACTTGATGTTCGTGGTGATAACATAAAGGCCGTGCTGAATACTTTAAAAGAATTGTTTGAGGTTTATGTTGCTGCCCATAATGCATCTATCATTCAACAACAAGCAGCTGCTGAAGTCAGTGCTGCTACTACTACAGTTGCCTCTGTTACAGAGGTAGTTTCTGGTGGTAGATCACGGTTTAGGCAACATGTTAGAAGCAATGACATCATCCGGCCCATAAAAACTGATTTGGATGTTTATCTTGAAGAAGATGTATTCATTTTTGATAGTGAGAATGGTGAAGATAGTGATGCAAAATTTGACGCTTTGGGATGGTGAAAATCCAACGCCTTAAAGTACCACATCTTATCTAAGATGGCGCGGGATGTATTGGCTGTTCCAATTAGTACAGTTGCTTCAGAATCATCTTTCAGTGCGGGTGGTAGAGTTATTGAACCCCATAGAGCATCATTATCAATTGATACTGTTCAAATGCTCCTATGTGGTTCAGATTGGGTTAGATCACTTCATGGCATTAAGAAAATTTTTTGAATATCTGTAAGTTTATGATTCTATTATTTTATTTATTTTCATTTTCCAAGCTCTTTTTTACTTATAATTTCACCTTATTAACTTTGTGTTTGTGTTTGTAGAAAATGGTGGAAGTGGAATTGCCAAATTTGCCGTGAATGCTGTTTTCTCATTTTCTGTGAGGGATTCTCTAAAAAAACTGAATATGTTTACTGTTTTCCTTTGCTTATTAAATATGTAATTTGAATGTCACATTTTATTTTGATGTTATGTTCTGTATTAATTGTTATACTTTGCTAGCTTTGTTGGAACTTGGAATGTTGGACATTTGGATTACCTGCTTTAAGTTTTATTATAAGTTATAACTTATAACTGCATGGAGATTCGGAATTGAGGTAATTTACTTTGTTCACTTTTCCAATTTCCTTTTGTTGTTTTCAAGTTTATCTACATTGCATATACTGGTTTTTCTTATGTGTAATCTTTATTATTGGTTCATTTTGAGTTTGCTTGTAATCTTTTAGCCTATATCATGCATCAACTTGTGTTCATTCTGCCCTCCCATTGTTTTTGCAGATCTAGTTTTTGAACAGTCATTAAAATGTCTATTTGCATAATTTTAAGTGATATTTCTCCCTTGACATGTTGCAAGGGAGTTAAAAACATCTAATAATTTTTTTTTTCATTGAATGCAGTGACTGTCTGTGTGTGCCTGTGGTAACTAGGGCTGTGTAATTTAGTTGCATTTTTCTCATTGGTCTAATCTTTTATCTCTTTTTTAATTTGATTATATTAACTTGTTCATGTAACTACTTTTAAATCATTGAATGCAAGTTCTTTATGATTCTGTTATTTTATTTATTTCTATTTTTCAAACTCTTTTTTACTTATAATTTCACCTTATTAACTTTGTCTTTGTGTTTGGGGAAAATGTTGGAAGTGGAATTGTAAAATTTGCCATGAATGCTGTTTTCTCATTTCTGTGAGGGAATCTGTTTACTGCTTTCCTTTGCTTATTGAATATGTAATTTGAATGTCAACATTAGATTTTGATGTTACGTTCTGTAATAATTGCTATACCTTTGCTAGCTTTGGTGGAACTTGGAATCTTGGACATTTGGATAACCTGTTTTAATTTTTATACCTTTGCTAGCTTTGTTGGAACTTGGAATATTGGACATTTGGACAACTTGTTTTAATTGTGTGAAATCTTTATTATAGGTTCATTTTGAGTTTGCTTGTAATCTATTAGCCTATATCATGCATCAACTTGTGTTCATTCTGCCCTCCCATTGTTTCTGCAGATCTGGTTTTTGAACAATCATTAAAATGTCTATTTGCATAATCTTAAGTGATAATTCTCCCTTGACATGTTGCAAGGGAGTTAAAAACTTCTAACAATTTTTTTTTTTCATTGAATGTAGTGACTGTCTATGTGGGCCTGTGGCAACTAAGGCTGTGTAATTTAGGTGCATATTTCTCATTGGTCTAATATTTTATCTCTGTTTGAATTTGATTATATTAACTTGTTCATGTAACTAGTTTTAAATCATTGAATGCAAGTTCTTTATGATTCTGTTATTTTATTTATTTCCATTTTCCAAGCTCTTTTTTACTTATAATTTCACCTTATTAACTTTGTTTTTGTGTTTCGGGAAAATGTTGGAAGTGGAATTGTCAAATTTGCCATGAATGCTGTTTTCTCATTTCTGTGAGGGAATTTGTTTACTGCTTTCCTTTGCTTATTGAATATGAAATTTGAATGTCAACATTAGATTTTGATGTTATGTTCTGTAATAATTGCTATAGCTTTGCTAGCTTTGGTGGAACTTGGAATATTGGACATTTGGATAACCTGATTTAATTTTTATACCTTTGCTAGCTTTGTTGGAACTTGGAATATTGGACATTTGGACAACCTGTTTTAATTGTGTGTAATCTTAATTATAGGTTCATTTTGAGTTTGCTTGTAACCTATTAGCCTATATCATGCATCAACTTGTGTTCATTCTGCCCTCCCATTGTTTTTGCAGATCTGGTTTTTGAACAATCATTAAAATGTCCATTTGCATAATCTTAAGTGATAATTCTCCCTTGACAACTTGCAAGGGAGTTAAAAACATCTAACAATTTTCTTTTTCATTGAATGCAGTGACTGTCTGTGTGGGCCTGTGGCAACTAGGGCTGTGTAATTTAGTTGTATTTTTCTTATTGGTCTATAATCTTTTATCTCTTTCTGAATTTGATTATATTAACTTGTTCATGTGAATCATGTAACTAATTTTAAATCATTGAATGCAGAGACTCAGAGAGCTAGTTTGTGGCAACTGCAAGTCTGCAACTGGGAACCAAAATTGTTGTATCTTGTTTTAAGTAATCTTGTTGTTTATGTTCATTTTGAATTTGCTTGTAATCTTTATTATAGGTTCATTTTGAGTTTGCTTGTAATCTCTATTATTGGTTCATTTTGAGTTTCCTTGTAATCTCTATTATACGTTCATTTTTTTTTTTTGCTTGTAATTTTTATTATAGGTTCATTTTGAGTTTGCTTGTAATCTCTATTATAGGTTCATTTTGTGTTAGCTTGTAATCCCTGTTTTTGGTTTATTTTCAATTTGCTTGTAATCTCTATTATAGGTTCATTTTCAATTAGCTTGTAATCTCTATTAAAGGTTCATTTAGAATTTGCTTTGTAAACTATATTATGTTCATTTCCAATTTGCTTGTAGTTTGTCATATGGCTGTTTGCTGATGTAGATACAATCATACAATTATATTGAATTTTTATGATGAATTTTGTGTTTTTGTTCACTGAATTTGAATTTTTAGTGATATAAATTTTTACTTCTTTTTTAACCATTAAACAAGCCTTAAATGGGCTGGGCCACACATTTTAAGACTTGTTTGACCCTTTAACTGGGCTCGGGTTCGGGCTCAATAAACTGGACCATTAAACGAGCCTTAAACGGGCCGAGCCACACATTTAAGGCTCGTCTGGCCCGTTAACCGGGCTCGAGCTCGGGCTCGGGCTCGATAAACTGGAAAGAAATTAACTCAACATTTTTGTGCTCGAGCCGAGTCGAGCCACTCGAATACTCGACTTGGCTCGAATTTCCCATTCTAGTGAGCCCAAGCTCGATCCTAAGCCAATGTAGTTTCCAATGAGCCGAGTTCGGGCAATGGTTTTCTAGCTCGGCTTGAGCTCGAGACCGGCTCAATTATTTCCCCTTTGTAATGAGCCGACCCAGTATTGGCAAAGCTCGACTTGGCTCGGCTCATTTACAGCCCTACCTGGGGGTGGCTGCAGGGGTTGGGGGGTGCCACCCCTGGCCACCCTTCAATTTTTTTTTTTTTTTTGAAGATTTAATTTTTTTAAATTAAATTAATAAAAAATTAATATTTTAATCAGGTAAAACAGAGAGTTTTGAGTGGCCCTAATGGCTGTTAAAAATTTTTGACGATAGGGAATTTATTATAGTTTCGATTGACTCAGGGAGTCAATTTCCGAAAAAAAACACATAGAGAGTTTTTTTTTTTTTTTTTTTGAAACATACCATAC
>NC_081551.1:11213231-11220070 GCF_901000735.1 Corylus avellana | reverse complement strand
CCAAAGTCATTCTAGACTTTGAAAGTCTTTTGCATTTTCTTCTTTTGATAGGTTACCTTCCCACTCCCATCCCTAGCCTCAGATTCACCAACAACAGGAGAAACAGTGTTAACAGGTTGATTTGGTGCATTTTCAATCCTACCAGACCCACCAGATCCAGGGGTAGGATTGACAGTAAGTGTATCATCACCTAAATCAACTTCATTGGCTTCCATAGACTGACTCATATTCTTCAGAATTGTTAATTACAAAATTTAATTGATGATTAAATTCTAGCTTTCTAACATGACAAATTTTTAACTAACATAAATAATTCTATAAGACTTTACTAAACAGATTCTATTGAAAGGATTAAAGAGGCAGAGACTAAACACATGGAAGATTCTATTATGTTAAGTGTTAACTAACAAAGAGCATGGCTGGTTTTAAACAATCAATAACAGAATCTTGGATAATAACATAATGGAATAATAGATAGACATAGGTTGATAGGTACATATCAATTTATTTTAATCAAAGCATTAAGTAATCAGAGAGTAAATGTTAACATAATCTTGAGTAATAACATAATGGAATAATAAATAGACATAGGCTGATAGGTACATAGCAATTTATTTTAATCAAAGCATTAAGTAATCAAAGAGCAAATGTTAATAGAATCTTGAGTAATAACATAATAGAATAATAGGTAGACATAGGCTGATAGGCACAGAGCAATATGTTTTAATCAAAGCAATAAGTAATCAGAGAGCAAATGTTAACAGAATCTTGAGTAATAACATAATGGAATAATAGGTAGACATAGGCTGATAGGCATATAACAATTTGTTTTAATCAAAGCATTAAGTAATCAAAGAGCAAATATTAACATAATCTTGAGTAATAACATAATGGAATAATAGATAGACAGAGGCTGATAGGTACATAGCAATTTATTTTAATCAAAGCATTAAGGAATTAGAGAGAAAATGTTAACAGAATCTTGAGTAATAACATAATAGAATAATAGGTAGACATAGGCTGATAAGCACAGAGCAATATGTTTTAATCAAAGCATTAAGTAATCAGAGAGCAAATGTTATTTCTATCTAGGGTTTCCTATTCATTACTCAAAGCATAAATTAGAACAATTTTTTAAAAAACCTCAAGGCTCAAACAATCAGACTGTTGCAATTGCCAATAGCTAATAGGGATTGTAGCTTGCAAATTCGAAAAACCAATTTAAGGAGGCAGACCTTCCTCCCTCAAATGTTGAAAATTATCAACATTAGAGTTAGGAACAACCAAATTTGAAAATAAAATAACAAATACTCTAAAAATTTAAAGAGTTAGGAATTAGGGTTCAGGAACTTAGGAGTTAGGAAAAACATAACTTAAAGTCAACTTCCCTCTTTAGAACGTTTTCTCTCTCGTTAGCAAGAAGCAAACAACTGAACAAGTGTATGCAATCTCTTGTAACTTACATACATGTATAAAAGGGGGATGAGGGGATTTGGGAATGAATAAAAAATAAACCAAAGACTGAAAGCCTAGTACTCGAGTATCATTTCCGTCACAGTCAGATCAAAAGTCATCATGTTTGTCCCTGCCATCGTTATGTACTAGGGCTTGGAGAAGATAAACCTGCCACACCACAACCAAAAGGTCACAAAAAAGTTGAAAAGAACATAAATAAACAAGGTATAGAACACACACACAAAAAAAAAAAGGGATTTGGCGGCGAGATTGGACGTGATAGGAGAAAAATTGGTATCCTCTTCTGGTTCAAAACAGAAGCGACTAAGCGAGTCACACGATAGCTCAAGAGTTTCTCTCACAAAACTTGTAGGACTGGTTAAAAAGCCATTAGATGAATCTCAGAGGATCCATCAACGGCTCAATTAGGAATCAGAAATGAACGGGTTGTTGGAGGGGGATGAGAAGGATTGTATGCGTACATTCAACTCTTCAACCACGATGGGAGATGTAATGAATGCTCACAGTAGGTTGCATTCAATGGATCACCCCTGTCATCTCTCTCTATCACCCTAGTTTTCGAAATTTGGTCCTCAAGAAACCACTAGTAACTGGAATGGAGGAGAGAGTCAAAGAAATTAGAAAATTAGGTTAAAACTGAAGTTACATTTCAGTTTCATTCCCAGAATCCCAACCGTTGGATTTGTGAAAATATAAAAAAAATTTAATAAATGAACGGCTCGATTTGGAAACAGATTTGACCAATCGCTGGGGGCGTGCCACGTGTCATGACGTTTGGTTTACCAAAACAATGATCCCATGCGACCATTTCTAATTAAATCTGGTGTGCTCATTTAATAGGGTTCGTGGATTATATAAATCTTTTTACAATTTAATTTCACTCGTTAGATCAAATCAATTAGGGCATGTTTACGAAGCTTGCGATACACCATATAACTTTTACATGATCTAATGCTTTACAACTATCTTCCATTACACGTATCCAACGACCAAGATTTCCTAAAAAAATTTGGAGGGCTGAGACAACCCACATGCATATAGAGACGCCTGTCACCGTGTCAGTCTCAGTGACTGTGCATGCGTGGGGAACAAAAGCTGCTGATCTTATCCTCTGCATGCGTGATTGAATATCAGTTGTCGGATCAACTCAATCAGGGGAAGATTACAGAAATTCTGATACACCATATAAATCCTTCATGATCAAATGCTTTACAGCTGTCATCCATTACAAGCATCCAACATCTTATATTTCATCAAAAAAGCTGGACGGTTGAGACAGCTTGTGTGCACACCGAGACTCCTGACACTATATTAGTCTTGTTGACTGTGCGTGCGTGGGGAAGTTATCTGAGATTGAAGTTATCCTTAAAGTGCGTGAGATGGTGAAACCGGTTCCATGCGAGCACATTAAATGATCTTGATCGTTTATTTTAATCTTTATTTTCTCGTTCAATTCAGAATGCTCAATAGTGAGCTCAATGTGTCGTGTGGAACACCATATAACTCTCACGTTCGGAATGGCTTACAACTGTATTCCATTTATCAAATCCAACGGCACGGATTAAATTAAATTAAATTGGACGGCTATGATTCTAAGATGATTTCCAATTTTTCGACATATGAAATATTTCAAATTTCAAATTATAAGAATAATCTAGTATGCGTAATTTAAGGTGAGATCGCCTCTTAGTTATTAATAATTGATCTAAACCGTTAAACTTAAACACAAAATTGTATTTAATTGAATCCTAACCGTTTAATTAACTCAAGAAACATGTGTGTATAGTACCCCATCAGAACTCTAAAACAAACGATTTTTAAGTAAATAGGTTTAAAACTTATAGTATTATTTAACATTATTTAGTATAATTAGACACTAATCAGTAGTATTATCATATGTTAAAACAGTTAAATTGTTAGTACTTAACACCATTAAATCATTTGATCAAAAAAAGAAAAAAGAACAAACTATTAAGGCATTAACAATGTTAGACGTTAGTTGATTCCATAAATTAAAAAATTAAAAAATAAGCAATGTAAAAATTAATAAAGCAAATAAATTATTCACTTGACTTAGTGTATACAAATAATACAATATATATAATATACTAACTTACTAAGTTACTAACTAGTAGTCTAATAGTATTAGTTAATAGTTAATAACTTAATATCTAAATATTGTATATGTAGTAATTAATATGTTAAATTCTTAAAATTAAACTATAATATTAGTATATAACGTCACACACTATTAAGTTATTAACTAACAAACTAGTAACATAGTTAGTTAATGTCAATTGTCACACACTATTATCAAATAATGTCATTATGTCACACACACTAATCACTATCATCATATAACATATAGTATTATTTAGAATTTTAGATAATATGTTAAATTGTTAATACTAACACCATTAAATCATTTGATCCAAAATATATATATATATTATTAAGGCATTAACAATGTAGACGTTATTTGATTCCATAAATTAAAAAATTAAAAAATAAGCAATATAAAAATTAATAAAACATTAATAAATTACTCACTTGACTTGGTGTAAGTCAAATAATACAATATATATAATATACTAACTTACTAAGTTACTAACTAGTAGTCTAATAGTAGCAGTTAATAGTTAATAACTTAATATCTAAATATCGTATATGTAATAATTAATAATTTAATATGTTAAATTTTTAAAATTAAATTATAATAATTTGTATATAACATCACACATTGTTAACTAACAAATAAGTAACATAGTTAGTTAGTCATAGACTCACACACTATTATCATATAATGTCATTATATCACATACATACACACACACTAATCACTATTAGTCTATTATCATATAATATATAGTATTATTTAGTTATCACCATTACATAGTTTAAACTTAATTAAGTGTCCAACCACTAAATTAAAGTGTCACACATACACACTAAGTGTCCAACCACTTATCAATCCCATGGTCTTATACACTTAATTAATAATTAATAGAATTATAGAAGTTTCAAATTCGTATACTTGTATTAGTTTTATACACTAACAAGTAACATTGTTCATAGACATAGTTACATTTTGTAACATGAGAGTACTTTGAGATTGTATATGTGAAGATTTATGTAAAGTAAAAAAATGAAAATGGAATGCTAAGAGAATCTTTTTTTGAATATTACTCTTTGTAGAATGCTAAACACCTGTTCGAGAAGGTTACTCTCCAATTAGACAAAGTCTGGATCAATTTCCATAACCTCTAATTAACTATTGAGGTGCTTATATATGGAGTAATCTTCTAATTACTTATTACAAGCAATTAACAGTTCCAATTCAGTTTAAACCAATAGCTGAACAATCTTCTAGAAGCTTTATCTAACTACACGTGACTCCCCTTTAAACTCAACTTCCTCCAGCTGCAATCCAGCTGTTAAGCATTCCTCCACTTCTTCCTCAGCTTGTGCTATGTGTCCTTTTGCTTTATTGACTTTGCTTTTCCTTTTACTTTCCTGCAGCTAGCTTCCATCTTCTATGTTTCACTCTTCTTCGACTCCAAACACAACCCTGCCTCTTTCCTTCCTAAGCTTTGTCACTTTTAGCCCATGAATTAGTTGTACCCAACTTCAATCTCAATTGGGAAACATGAAAAAGGGATGGATCCGAGCTGATGATGGCAAATCCAACTTGTAAGCAGCTTCACCAATCTTCTTGATGATAGTAAAAGGGCCAAAAAACCGCGGGTTAACTTCAACGACTTTTAGACAGCCACATAAAGCTACCGATAAGGCTATAGACGAAGGTAAACAAGTTGTCCCACCTCAAAAACTCTTTCTCAATGCTTTAATTCTGCAAATTTCTTCATCCTTTGTTGTGCATGCTGCATATTCTTCAACAAAAGAGACAATTTGCAGGTGGGTTGTAAGAATTTCATCCACGGCGGCCAATTTTGTAGTCCCCGATATGTCGGTGAGCAACCATGGGGAGGTAAGCCAAACACTACTTCAAAAGGTGTCAACTTTGTAGATGAATGCCAAGTAGTATTATACCAATACTCAACCCATGGTAACCATGACACCTATTGTTTAGGCCTGTCTTGCACAAAACACCTCAAATAAGTCTCTAAACACTTATTTACAATTTCAGTTTGCCCATCAGTTTGAGGGTGATAGCTGGTGCAAAATTTAAGACAGGTCAAAAACTTGTTGTTCCAAATATCATCTAAATTAATAGGCGAATATTCGGTAAGTTTTACTCGCAGGTGCACAAAATTAGAACAATAGTATAGCAAACAAATATGAGATCATTCCCACGAGAATTGTGAAATTATGCTTAGAATGATTTTCCTAATTAATTAACCGAATTAATTAAAATGTCACATATTTAATTTAATAATAACATAAAAAGGTAATAAAAGATAAAAATAAGAACTAGGGTTAGGGTTTTGACATCCACCGCTAATCACACCTAATTAAGATAACAATATGCCAATGCTAACAATTACATTGATATACTTAATGTTTGTCAACATAAGGGCATGATATCTACTCCTTAAACTATTGATCTCCCTAAGCAACGAATTAAGCATGGTATCTACTCTAATTATTTTCTTTCTCAAAGGATTTAGCATGGTATCTACTAAGTTGTTCTTCAAGAAAGCATAAATGTATGGAAATCGACAAACACATGAAACCTAGGGCATTGTATCTACTCCCGGTTTTCCATGTTGATTAATCCAAGAACCCGTGAGGAGATTCTTTTGTCACTTTATTATGCCCAGGACTCGGTCATCCAAATTGACACAAATAACAAATCCAACACATGCATATGAGGAATTCGATTAAACAGAAATAACCAAGTTAAATATTTAAATATAATTGCAGCAAATGCGCCAATATTAAAATCCTAAAAATACATGACAAGGGCTTCAATCGAGCCCTAACTAAAATATTAGCTACACATAATTTAAATAAAATTAAAACTAAAAAGGGAAAAGAAGAAACCGAAAACGCTTATTGCTTGAGCCTCCAATTCTTCTCTATTTTCTCAATGAGTAGAGGTCTATTTATAGGCTTAGGAAATCCCTAGAAGCCCTAGTAAACCTAATAAACTTGGAGGTTAGCCTCCTAGTCCAATTAGGATATTGAAAACCAATCCTAGGTGAAATAGGAGTCATTCCGCATGTTGGCGCTCGAGCGCGCTCGATCCCTCCTCTTTTGCGCTCAAGCCTTCTGCTTGTGCGATCGAGCACAAATGCGCTCGATCCCTTGACTTCCAGCTTTTCTCCCAAATTGTCCTTTAAGCTTGAAACTTTCCAGAAATGCTTTCTTTTCTTCAAAAACCCTAAAAATGCTAGAAAACA
>NC_081551.1:11209206-11213131 GCF_901000735.1 Corylus avellana | reverse complement strand
TACAATCCTCATAGTCTTAGGAGTATGGTTTCCAATAATTGCATTTAAAGAAATTTCAGGAAATTCTTATAAAAAAAAATCACCTGGATCTGCTTCCTCCTCAACTTCCTTTAACTTGTCCACATTTTCCTCAATCTCCTCAATAAGGAATAGTCTTGGTGAAGCACAAACATGGCCATGACTCCATTTAGCATCACAGTTATAGCACAAGCCTTTTTTCCTCCTCTCCATCATCTCAGCATTAGAAATTTTCTATACTAGCAGAACTGCCTCACCATAGACAGGGAGACTAGACTTATTCTTATTATTTGCATTGTTAGCATTCTCAAAATTCTTTTGCTATCCACAAAAAAATTTGTTTTTCCTCCCACATAACCACTACTTTTATTCTCTCCCATAAAATTTATGACAATATGATTATAAGGATTTGCATTCCATTGTGGCTTAGTACTTTTCTTAAAATTAAACACATAATCCTCTTGAATTTTGGCTAAGGAAAATGCATCAATGAAAGTCTGAGGTTTAAACATCTTCACCCCTAACCGAATTTCATCCTTCAACCCCCCCCATAAAACAACTCAGTCTATGTGCTTCTAGTAAATCGTCCACTCTATTGGCTAAAATTTCAAATTATTTTTTATAATCTTATAAGGATCCCCTTGTTTCAGTTTATACAAAGTTTCCATATGATCATCATAAGATCCCATACCAAACCTAGTCTGTAATGCCCTAGCAAAATCATCCCAAGAAGAAAAAGAATTTGATTTATGTAATTCTTGAAACCAATCAGATAGACTTAGTGTGAAAACCATCCTTTGCATGATTTCCCCCTTAAGAACTTTAGCTGAAATTATTCTCCATATTACCATAAGATACATGCTTATCTTTCTGTTTTGGTGCATTTGACAACTCTTGGAAACTCTTCATTATTGCATTGTACTGATCCTCCTGGTACCTCCTGCTGTTGATATCTTCATGGATGGACCGATAGTGTTCATCTCTAGCTAAGAAATATGCCTGCATTTGCCTGATCTCATTCCTAATCTGTAACAATTCTGAATCCTGTGCTATGTTGGATATAGTTGAAACGCCCCAAGTTCTAGAGGTAGAGCGATTGGGAGCAATTATAACATATACTTATTAAAATATATATATATTTCTCCTAATATAAGATCACCACAGAAATATAACATCACAGGATACTATAATCTCTCATTATAAAATCACAAACACATAATGTGCTAGTATACAATAATCTCATTAGCAATAAAGTTACACTATCTATGCTTAACCAAAGCTGTCTAGTCTATAGAATGGAGTCTCAGACACTTCTATTGCTACTGCTTCTGCAAAGCTGCGATAGGATCTTTAACAACTAAGAGGCCCACCGGTACCCATGTCTTCAGTACTACGATATATAGAACAATCTGAAAAAGATGTATAGGGAGAAGGGGTGAGTTCGACAACTCAGTAAGTAGTCACAACACCAAGATGCTATAAAACACGCTATGCAGATTTTATGTCAAAATCTCTGTTTTGCATAATAACAATTTATGCAGAGTAACATAATTAACAAAATAAGCATGATAGTTGCAAAATGAGTAAGCACTTCTTTTTTTAACTTTCCTTTCTCAAATTATGTTTTACCCTTTGACCCGACACCACAAATTTACCGTGAGCGGCGCACGTTGGCTTGTCCCGAAGGACCTATATGCTCATCTTGTCGTCACAGGGGAGAGCTACCAGGTTGAGAACTTCCCTAGGTGAAGGCCACCTAGCCAGTAGCACACACCTTCTCGTAACCGTCCTTCGGTGTGCTTGCCATGTTACCCTATGCGATACCGATCGTCACTATAATCGTGTCTCGGGTTAAACATTTATAACCATGAAAGCACACATAATATTTCATATGATTTGTAAACTCATCTGTAACTGTATACTGTGCCATGAATGCACATATAACATTTCATATGATCTGTAAACTCATCTGTAACTGTATACTGTGTCATGAATGTACATATAACATTTCATATGATCTGTAAACTCATCTGTGCCATGAACTTTGAAAGCTCTTTTCATTCATAATTACAGTCATGCATAAATCATGAAATAGGGTAACTGTATCACGTAAAATTCTTAAACAATGACATATAAATAAATAAAACTTGTCATTAAAATATGGAAGGAAGTGCAATTGAAAATCATGTAAGTGGATTCTTTATAAAATCTCCAACATTTTTCTAAAAGATTTATAATAAAATCTGTTGGGGTTTTTGGTGTTGTGCCCCCTTACCTGGCATTGCATGCCTTTATATTGAATCCGCATCCAACTCACAATTCCTACAACGGAGGTAAAAAGTACCTTAGTCATCAATTCATTTTCAAGTCTCAATCATGCATCACTTTAGTTGCTAAGGATCTTAACTCTAATCTCTATCCCACCATCGTCTATCCTTAACCAAAAACATTATAGTGACATCAAACCCTACCATGCTTGATTTATATGCTTCCCATAAAATTCTAATAATCAACTCAACTAAGGCCTTATTCCAATCCATTGCTTTGCACTAAAACACCAAGGTTATAATATTCTTATTACTATAGAATCATCAAGAAGTTTATCTAGCCATACTATTCTTCTCCTCCAAAGCCATTTAATTTAGCAACTTACTCCCAATATCAAAAGCTTAGAAACATTTACAACAATCACTGTAATTATCATAAGACGTATTAGCATCTAAACATAGTAAGCATCAACTTAATATTATGAATTTAGCTACATACTAAAAATACCATAAAAGATATGAAAATATTACCTTGGAGAATTCTCATATTTTTTTTTTTAATTTTTTATTCTTCATCCTCCTCTTTCTTTCTCTTCTTTCTTTTCTTCTTCTCTCTTTTCTTTTCTCCTCTCTTTCCTTTTTTTTTTTTTTCCTCTTTCTTTCTTCTCTTCTTCCGGTTCTCTCCCTCATCTCACGCTCACTTGAGCTGTGAGCAAATGGGGAAAATTGCTCCCCTTTATAAGATGTAAGAGCTGGCTGTACGTGGGACATTTGTCCTACTTGCACTCTAGCCACCTGCTGAACCAGTACAAGTGTCAAGTAAGCTTGACACATTAGCTGCCCAGGTGTTCACCGAGAAAGCAGTGGGAGCATGCTGTATGCCATCTGTAAGTTTAGGTGTCAACCAAGCAACTTAAACTTGGTCCCTAAGCAACTTCTCATACAATGCCATGTGTCATCTTGAGCTTGGTGACTTGTCTAGCTTTAAATTCTTCATGCATTTACATTAGAACGTGGTCATAAAAATCTACAATTAATCCTCAATGAACCTAAACCTTTTGACTACCACATACTAAAAAATCGTGGCTTATAGGCATCATTAACCCATCCAATTAATTTCCCAAATCGCAGGTACTTCAACTACTCTGCAGCTTGACCTATCAAACTTGGAAAAATCATAACTTTTTCAATTTAACTTCAAATGACACGAAATTTGGCTTGAAATTTTCCTCATTCATAGACCCACAACATATCAAAAATCATAGCAACCTATAACGTTTTGGTACCTCAAAGTCCCTCGAAATCCTGTGCCTCTGTTTGACTGAAATTCCTGTTTTGACATTTGCATCTTCTAAAAATCATAACTCCTTCTACAAGCGTCCAAAAATCATGAAACCACTTTTAAAATCTTCCTTTCTCATCATTCTATAAATTTCTAAAACTGTTTTATTTAAGGTCACTCATGGAATTTTCGGCGTCCAAAAAAATGTGACTTTTCTTTCAATAACCCACTAAAATTATAACTAGCAATTTTCCATCATCTTTCACATTAAGTCTATTTACCTAACTCCATATAAATCTTAATAAAATTGCAAATCCTCCTTATCCTTGATATTAAGATCACCATTATTCTAAGTATA